>NW_027314773.1:300000-495639 GCF_023375885.2 Dermacentor andersoni
TTAAGTTTTCTGCAAAACCACACGATGTGCATGCAAATGGTGCTTTTTGCAGAACGCGCTCGTGGATTTCTACCAAACGACGTGCTAAGCATGCCGATGCTACTCTTTTTAGCACCCGCGCACGCATTTGTGCGAAAACGCGTTTTAAGCATGCACATGCATCTTTTGGTAGACGCGGATGAAGTTTTCTGCAAAACCTCAAGATGAGCATGCAAATGGTGCTTTTTGCAGAACGCGCACGTGGATTTCTACCAAACGACGTGCTAAGCATGCCGATGCTGCTCTTTTTAGCACCCGCGCACGGATTTGTGCGAAAACGCGTTTTAAGCATGCACATTCATCTTTTGGTAGACGCGGATGAAGTTTTCTGCAAAACCACAAGATGTGCATGCAAATGGTGCTTTTTGCAGAACGCGCACGTGGATTTCTTCCAAACGACGTGCTAAGCTTGCCGATGCTGCTCTTTTTAGCACCCGCGCACGGATTTGTGCGAAAACGCGTTTTAAGCATGCACATGCATCTTTTGGTAGACGCGGATGAAGTTTTCTGCAAAACCACAAGATGTGCATGCAAATGGTGCTTTTGGCAGAACGCGCACGTGGATTTCTACCAAACGACGTGCTAAGCATGCCGATGCTGCTCTTTTTAGCACCAGCGCACGCATTTGTGCGAAAACGCGTTTTAAGCATGCACATGCATCTTTTGGTAGACGCGGATGAAGTTTTCTGCAAAACCACAAGATGTGCATGCAAATGGTGCTTTTGGCAGAACGCGCACGTGGATTTCTACCAAACGACGTGCTAAGCATGCCGATGCTGCTCTTTTTAGCACCCGCGCACGCATTTGTGCGAAAACGCGTTTTAAGCATGCACATGCATCTTTTGGTAGACGCGGATGAAGTTTTCTGCAAAACCACAAGATGTGCATGCAAATGGTGCTTTTTGCAGAACGCGCACGTGGATTTCTACCAAACGACGTGCTAAGCATGCCGATGCTGCTCTTTTTAGCACCCGCGCACGCATTTGTGCGAAAACGCGTTTTAAGCATGCACATGCATCTTTTGGTAGACGCGGATGAAGTTTTCTGCAAAACCACAAGATGTGCATGCAAATGGTGCTTTTGGCAGAACGCGCACGTGGATTTCTACCAAACGACGTGCTATGCTATGCTGCTTTTTTTAGCACCCGCGCACGCATTTGTGCGAAAACGCGTTTTAAGCATGCACACGCATCTTTTGGTAGACGCGGATGAAGTTTTCTGCAAAACCACAAGATGTGCATGCAAATGGTGCTTTTTGCAGAACGCGCACGTGGATTTCTACCAAACGACGTGCTAAGCATGCCGATGCTGCTCTTTTTAGCACCCGCGCACGGATTTGTGCGAAAACGCGTTTTAAGCATGCACATGCATCTTTTGGTAGACGCGGATGAAGTTTTCTGCAAAACCTCAAGATGTGCATGCAAATGGTGCTTTTGGCAGAACGCGCACGTGGATTTCTACCAAACGA
Organism: Dermacentor andersoni; assembly: GCF_023375885.2. Taxonomy (NCBI): domain Eukaryota; kingdom Metazoa; phylum Arthropoda; class Arachnida; order Ixodida; family Ixodidae; genus Dermacentor; species Dermacentor andersoni. The sequence goes on from NW_027314773.1 coordinate 301,508, forward strand.
CGTGCTAAGCATGCCGATGCTGCTCTTTTTAGCACCCGCGCACGGATTTGTGCGAAAACGCGTTTTAAGCATGCACATGCATCTTTTGGTAGACGCGGATGAAGTTTTCTGCAAAACCACAAGATGTGCATGCAAATGGTGCTTTTGGCAGAACGCGCACGTGGATTTCTACCAAACGACGTGCTAAGCATGCCGATGCTGCTTTTTTTAGCACCCGCGCACGCATTTGTGCGAAAACGCGTTTTAAGCATGCACATGCATCCTTTGGTAGACGCGGATGAAGTTTTCTACAAAACCACAAGATGTGCATGCAAATGGTGCTTTTTGCAGAACGCGCACGTGGATTTCTACCAAACGACGTGCTAAGCATGCCGATGCTGCTCTTTTTAGCACCCGCGCACGGATTTGTGCGAAAACGCGTTTTAAGCATGCACATGCATCTTTTGGTAGACGCGGATGGTTTTCTGCAAAACCACAAGATGTGCATGCAAATGGTGCTTTTGGCAGAACGCGCACGTGGATTTCTACCAAACGACGTGCTAAGCATGCCGATGCTGCTCTTTTTAGCACCCGCGCACGCATTTGTGCGAAAAGGCGTTTTAAGCATGCACATGCATCTTTTGGTAGACGCGGATGAAGTTTTCTGCAAAACCACAAGATGTGCATGCAAATGGTGCTTTTTGCAGAACGCGCACGTGGATTTCTACCAAACGACGTGCTAAGCATGCCGATGCTGCTCTTTTTAGCACCCGCGCACGGATTTGTGCGAAAACGCGTTTTAAGCATGCACATGCATCTTTTGGTAGACGCGGATGAAGTTTTCTGCAAAACCTCAAGATGTGCATGCAAATGATGCTTTTGGCAGAACGCGCACGTGGATTTCTACCAAACGACGTGCTAAGCATGCCGATGCTGCTCTTTTTAGCACCCGCGCACGGATTTGTGCGAAAACGCGTTTTAAGCATGCACATGCATCTTTTGGTAGACGCGGATGAAGTTTTCTGCAAAACCACAAGATGTGCATGCAAATGGTGCTTTTGGCAGAACGCGCACGTGGATTTCTACCAAACGACGTGCTAAGCATGCCGATGCTGCTTTTTTTAGCACCCGCGCACGCATTTGTGCGAAAACGCGTTTTAAGCATGCACATGCATCCTTTGGTAGACGCGGATGAAGTTTTCTACAAAACCACAAGATGTGCATGCAAATGGTGCTTTTTGCAGAACGCGCACGTGGATTTCTACCAAACGACGTGCTAAGCATGCCGATGCTGCTCTTTTTAGCACCCGCGCACGGATTTGTGCGAAAACGCGTTTTAAGCATGCACATGCATCTTTTGGTAGACGCGGATGGTTTTCTGCAAAACCACAAGATGTGCATGCAAATGGTGCTTTTGGCAGAACGCGCACGTGGATTTCTACCAAACGACGTGCTAAGCATGCCGATGCTGCTCTTTTTAGCACCCGCGCACGCATTTGTGCGAAAAGGCGTTTTAAGCATGCACATGCATCTTTTGGTAGACGCGGATGAAGTTTTCTGCAAAACCACAAGATGTGCATGCAAATGGTGCTTTTTGCAGAACGCGCACGTGGATTTCTACCAAACGACGTGCTAAGCATGCCGATGCTGCTCTTTTTAGCACCCGCGCACGCATTTGTGCGAAAACGCGTTTTAAGCATGCACATGCATGTTTTGGTAGACGCGGATGAAGTTTTCTGCAAAACCACAAGATGTGCATGCAAATGGTGCTTTTTGCAGAACGCGCTCGTGGATTTCTACCAAACGACGTGCTAAGCATGCCGATGCTGCTCTTTTTAGCACCCGCGCACGCATTTGTGCGAAAACGCGTTTTAAGCATGCACATGCATCTTTTGGTAGACGCGGATGAAGTTTTCTGCAAAACCACAAGATGTGCATGCAAATGGTGCTTTTTGCAGAACGCGCACGTGGATTTCTACCAAACGACGTGCTAAGCATGCCGATGCTGCTCTTTTTAGCACCCGCGCACGGATTTGTGCGAAAACGCGTTTTAAGCATGCACATGCATCTTTTGGTAGACGCGGATGAAGTTTTCTGCAAAGCCACAATATGTGCATGCAAATGGTGCTTTTGGCAGAACGCGCACGTGGATTTCTACCAAACGACGTGCTAAGCATGCCGATGCTGCTCTTTTTAGCACCCGCGCACGCATTTGTGCGAAAACTCGTTTTAAGCATGCACCTGGATCTTTTGGTAGACGCGGATGAAGTTTTCTGCAAAACCACAAGATGTGCATGCAAATGGTGCTTTTTACAGAACGCGCACGTGGATTTCTACCAAACGACGTGCTAAGCATGCCGATGCTGCTCTCTTTAGCACCCGCGCACGCATTTGTGCGAAAACGCGTTTTAAGCATGCACATGCATCTTTTGGTAGACGCGGATGAAGTTTTCTGCAAAACCACAAGATGTGCATGCAAATGGTGCTTTTTGCAGAACGCGCACGTGGATTTCTACCAGACGTGCTAAGCTTGCCGATGCTGCTCTTTTTAGCACCCGCGCACGGATTTGTGCGAAAACGCGTTTTAAGCATGCACATGCATCTTTTGGTAGACGCGGATGAAGTTTTCTGCAAAACCACAAGATGTGCATGCAAATGGTGCTTTTGGCAGAACGCGCACGTGGATTTCTACCAAACGACGTGCTAAGCATGCCGATGCTGCTCTTCTTAGCACGCGCGCACGCATTTGTGCGAAAACGCGTATTAAGCATGCACATGCATCTTTTGGTAGACGCGGATGAAGTTTTCTGCAAAACCACAAGATGTGCATGCAAATGGTGCTTTTTGCAGAACGCGCACGTGGATTTCTACCAAACGACGTGCTAAGCATGCCGATGCTGCTCTTTTTAGCACCCGCGCACGGATTTGTGCGAAAACGCGTTTTAAGCATGTACATGCATCTTTTGGTAGACGCGGATGAAGTTTTCTGCAAAACCACAAGATGTGCATGCAAATGGTGCTTTTGGCAGAACGCGCACGTGGATTTCTACCAAACGACGTGCTAAGCATGCCGATGCTGCTCTTTTTAGCACCCGCGCACGCATTTGTGCGAAAACGCGTTTTAAGCATGCACATGCATCTTTTGGTAGACGCGGATGAAGTTTTCTGCAAAACCACAAGATGTGCATGCAAATGGTGCTTTTTGCAGAACGCGCACGTGGATTTCTACCAAACGACGTGCTAAGCATGCCGATGCTGCTCTTTTTAGCACCCGCGCACGCATTTGTGCGAAAACGCGTTTTAAGCATGCACATGCATGTTTTGGTAGACGCGGATGAAGTTTTCTGCAAAACCACAAGATGTGCATGCAAATGGTGCTTTTTGCAGAACGCGCACGTGGATTTCTACCAAACGACGTGCTAAGCATGCCGATGCTGCTCTTTTTAGCACCCGCGCACGGATTTGTGCGAAAACGCGTTTTAAGCATGCACATGCATCTTTTGGTAGACGCGGATGAAGTTTTCTGCAAAACCACAAGATGTGCATGCAAATGGTGCTTTTGGCAGAACGCGCACGTGGATTTCTACCAAACGACGTGCTAAGCATGCCGATGCTGCTCTTTTTAGCACCCGCGCACGCATTTGTGCGAAAACGCGTTTTAAGCATGCACATGCATCTTTTGGTAGACGCGGATGAAGTTTTCTGCAAAACCACAAGATGTGCATGCAAATGGGGCTTTTTGCAGAACGCGCACGTGGATTTCTACCAAACGACGTGCTAAGCATGCCGATGCTGCTCTTTTTAGCACCCGCGCACGCATTTGTGCGAAAACGCGTTTTAAGCATGCACATGCATGTTTTGGTAGACGCGGATGAAGTTTTCTGCAAAACCACAAGATGTGCATGCAAATGGTGCTTTTTGCAGAACGCGCTCGTGGATTTCTACCAAACGACGTGCTAAGCATGCCGATGCTGCTCTTTTTAGCACCCGCGCACGCATTTGTGCGAAAACGCGTTTTAAGCATGCACATGCATCTTTTGGTAGACGCGGATGAAGTTTTCTGCAAAACCACAAGATGTGCATGCAAATGGTGCTTTTTGCAGAACGCGCACGTGGATTTCTACCAAACGACGTGCTAAGCATGCCGATGCTGCTCTTTTTAGCACCCGCGCACGGATTTGTGCGAAAACGCGCTTTAAGCATGCACATGCATCTTTTGGTAGACGCGGATGAAGTTTTCTGCAAAGCCACAATATGTGCATGCAAATGGTGCTTTTGGCAGAACGCGCACGTGGATTTCTACCAAACGACGTGCTAAGCATGCCGATGCTGCTCTTTTTAGCACCCGCGCACGCATTTGTGCGAAAACGCGTTTTAAGCATGCACCTGGATCTTTTGGTAGACGCGGATGAAGTTTTCTGCAAAACCACAAGATGTGCATGCAAATGGTGCTTTTTACAGAACGCGCACGTGGATTTCTACCAAACGACGTGCTAAGCATGCCGATGCTGCTCTTTTTAGCACCCGCGCACGCATTTGTGCGAAAACGCGTTTTAAGCATGCACATGCATCTTTTGGTAGACGCGGATGAAGTTTTCTGCAAAACCACAAGATGTGCATGCAAATGGTGCTTTTTGCAGAACGCGCACGTGGATTTCTACCAGACGTGCTAAGCTTGCCGATGCTGCTCTTTTTAGCACCCGCGCACGGATTTGTGCGAAAACGCGTTTTAAGCATGCACATGCATCTTTTGGTAGACGCGGATGAAGTTTTCTGCAAAACCACAACATGTGCATGCAAATGCTGCTTTTGGCAGAACGCGCACGTGGATTTCTACCAAACGACGTGCTAAGCATGCCGATGCTGCTCTTTTTAGCACGCGCGCACGCATTTGTGCGAAAACGCGTTTTAAGCATGCACATGCATCTTTTGGTAGACGCGGATGAAGTTTTCTGCAAAACCACAAGATGTGCATGCAAATGGTGCTTTTTGCAGAACGCGCACGTGGATTTCTACCAAACGACGTGCTAAGCATGCCGATGCTGCTCTTTTTAGCACCCGCGCACGGATTTGTGCGAAAACACGTTTTAAGCATGCACATGCATCTTTTGGTAGACGCGGATGAAGTTTTCTGCAAAACCACAAGATGTGCATGCAAATGGTGCTTTTGGCAGAACGCGCACGTGGATTTCTACCAAACGACGTGCTAAGCATGCCGATGCTGCTCTTTTTAGCACCCGCGCACGCATTTGTGCGAAAACGCGTTTTAAGCATGCACATGCATCTTTTGGTAGACGCGGATGAAGTTTTCTGCAAAACCACAAGATGTGCATGCAAATGGTGCTTTTTGCAGAACGCGCACGTGGATTTCTACCAAACGACGTGCTAAGCATGCCGATGCTGCTCTTTTTAGCACCCGCGCACGCATTTGTGCGAAAACGCGTTTTAAGCATGCACATGCATCTTTTGGTAGACGCGGATGAAGTTTTCTGCAAAACCACAAGATGTGCATGCAAATGGTGCTTTTTGCAGAACGCGCACGTGGATTTCTACCAAACGACGTGCTAAGCATGCCGATGCTGCTCTTTTTAGCACCCGCGCACGCATTTGTGCGAAAACGCGTTTTAAGCATGCACATGCATGTTTTGGTAGACGCGGATGAAGTTTTCTGCAAAACCACAAGATGTGCATGCAAATGGTGCTTTTTGCAGAACGCGCTCGTGGATTTCTACCAAACGAAGTGCTAAGCATGCCGATGCTGCTCTTTTTAGCACCCGCGCACGCATTTGTGCGAAAACGCGTTTTAAGCATGCACATGCATCTTTTGGTAGACGCGGATGAAGTTTTCTGCAAAACCACAAGATGTGCATGCAAATGGTGCTTTTTGCAGAACGCGCACGTGGATTTCTACCAAACGACGTGCTAAGCATGCCGATGCTGCTCTTTTTAGCACCCGCGCACGGATTTGTGCGAAAACTCGTTTTAAGCATGCACATGCATCTTTTGGTAGACGCGGATGAAGTTTTCTGCAAAGCCACAATATGTGCATGCAAATGGTGCTTTTGGCAGAACGCGCACGTGGATTTCTACCAAACGACGTGCTAAGCATGCCGATGCTGCTCTTTTTAGCACCCGCGCACGCATTTGTGCGAAAACGCGTTTTAAGCATGCACATGGATCTTTTGGTAGACGCGGATGAAGTTTTCTGCAAAACCACAAGATGTGCATGCAAATGGTGCTTTTTGCAGAACGCGCACGTGGATTTCTACCAAACGACGTGCTAAGCATGCCGATGCTGCTCTTTTTAGCACCCGCGCACGCATTTGTGCGAAAACGCGTTTTAAGCATGCACATGCATCTTTTGGTAGACACGGATGAAGTTTTCTGCAAAACCACAAGATGTGCATGCAAATGGTGCTTTTTGCAGAACGCGCACGTGGATTTCTAGCAAACGACGTGCTAAGCTTGCCGATGCTGCTCTTTTTAGCACCCGCGCACGGATTTGTGCGAAAACGCGTTTTAAGCATGCACATGCATCTTTTGGTAGACGCGGATGAAGTTTTCTGCAAAACCACAAGATGTGCATGCAAATGGTGCTTTTGGCAGAACGCGCACGTGGATTTCTACCAAACGACGTGCTAAGCATGCCGATGCTCCTCTTTTTAGCACGCGCGCACGCATTTGTGCGAAAACGCGTTTTAAGCATGCACATGCATCTTTTGGTAGACGCGGATGAAGTTTTCTGCAAAACCACAAGATGTGCATGCAAATGATGCTTTTTGCAGAACGCGCACGTGGATTTCTGCCAAACGACGTGCTAAGCATGCCGATGCTGCTCTTTTTAGCACCCGCGCACGGATTTGTGCGAAAACGCGTTTTAAGCATGCACATGCATCTTTTGGTAGACGCGGATGAAGTTTTCTGCAAAACCACAAGATGTGCATGCAAATGGTGCTTTTGGCAGAACGCGCACGTGGATTTCTACCAAGCGACGTGCTAAGCATGCCGATGCTGCTCTTTTTAGCACCCGCGCACGCATTTGTGCGAAAACGCGTTTTAAGCATGCACATGCATCTTTTGGTAGACGCGGATGAAGTTTTCTGCAAAACCACAAGATGTGCATGCAAATGGTGCTTTTTGCAGAACGCGCACGTGGATTTCTACCAAACGACGTGCTAAGCATGCCGATGCTGCTATTTTTAGCACCCGCGCACGCATTTGTGCGAAAACGCGTTTTAAGCATGCACATGCATCTTTTGGTAGACGCGGATGAAGTTTTCTGCAAAACCACAAGATGTGCATGCAAATGGTGCTTTTTGCAGAACGCGCACGTGGATTTCTACCAAACGACGTGCTAAGCATGCCGATGCTGCTCTTTTTAGCACCCGCACACGCATTTGTGCGAAAACGCGTTTTAAGCATGCACATGCATCTTTTGGTAGACGGGGATGAAGTTTTCTGCAAAACCACAAGATGTGCATGCAAATGGTGCTTTTTGCAGAACGCGCACGTGGATTTCTACCAAACGACGTGCTATGCATGCCGATGCTGCTCTTTTTAGCACCCGCGCACGCATTTGTGCGAAAACGCGTTTTAAGCATGCACATGCATCTTTTGGTAGACGCGGATGAAGTTTTCTGCAAAACCACAAGATGTGCATGCAAATGGTGCTTTTTGCAGAACGCGCACGTGGATTTCTACCAAACGACGTGCTAAGCATGCCGATGCTGCTCTTTTTAGCACCCGCGCACGGATTTGTGCGAAAACACGTTTTAAGCATGCACATGCATATTTTGGTAGACGCGGATGAAGTTTTCTGCAAAACCACAAGATGTGCATGCAAATGGTGCTTTTGGCAGAACGCGCACGTGGATTTCTACCAAACGACGTGCTAAGCATGCCGATGCTGCTCTTTTTAGCACCCGCGCACGCATTTGTGCGAAAACGCGTTTTAAGCATGCACATGCATCTTTTGGTAGACGCGGATGAAGTTTTCTGCAAAACCACAAGATGTGCATGCAAATGGTGCTTTTTGCAGAACGCGCACGTGAATTTCTACCAAACGACGTGCTAAGCAGGCCGATGCTGCTATCTTTAGCACCCGCGCACGCATTTGTGCGAAAACGCGTTTTAAGCATGCACATGCATCTTTTGGTAGGCGCGGATGAAGTTTTCTGCAAAACCACAAGATGTGCATGCAAATGGTGCTTTTTGCAGAACGCGCACGTGGATTTCTACCAAACGACGTGCTAAGCATGCCGATGCTGCTCTTTTTAGCACCCGCGCACGCATTTGTGCGAAAACGCGTTTTAAGCATGCACATGCATCTTTTGGTAGACGCGGATGAAGTTTTCTGCAAAACCACAAGATGTGCATGCAAATGGTGCTTTTTGCAGAACGCGCACGTGAATTTCTACCAAACGACGTGCTAAGCAGGCCGATGCTGCTATCTTTAGCACCCGCGCACGCATTTGTGCGAAAACGCGTTTTAAGCATGCACATGCATCTTTTGGTAGGCGCGGATGAAGTTTTCTGCAAAACCACAAGATGTGCATGCAAATGGTGCTTTTTGCAGAACGCGCACGTGGATTTCTACCAAACGACGTGCTAAGCATGCCGATGCTGCTCTTTTTAGCACCCGCGCACGCATTTGTGCGAAAACGCGTTTTAAGCATGCACATGCATCTTTTGGTAGACGCGGATGAAGTTTTCTGCAAAACCACAATATGTGCATGCAAATGGTGCTTTTTGCAGAACGCGCACTTGGATTTCTACCAAACGACGTGCTAAGCATGCCGATGCTGCTCTTTTTAGCACCCGCGCACGGATTTGCGCGAAAACGCGTTTTAAGCATGCACATGCATCTTTTGGTAGACGCGGATGAAGTTTTCTGCAAAACCACAAGATGTGCATGCAAATGGTGCTTTTGGCCGAACGCGCACGTGGATTTCTACCAAACGACGTGCTAAGCATGCCGATGCTGCTCTTTTTAGCACCCGCGCACGCATTTGTGCGAAAACGCGTTTTAAGCATGCACATGCATCTTTTGGTAGACGCGGATGAAGTTTTCTGCAAAACCACAAAATGTGCATGCAAATGGTGCTTTTTGCAGAACGCGCACGTGGATTTCTACCAAACGACGTGCTAAGCATGCCGATGCTGCTCTTTTTAGCACCCGCGCACGGATTTGTGCGAAAACGCGTTTTAAGCATGCACATGCATCTTTTGGTAGACGCGGATGAAGTTTTCTGCAAAACCACAAGATGTGCATGCAAATGGTGCTTTTGGCAGAACGCGCACGTGGATGTCTATCAAACGACGTGCTAAGCATGCCGATGCTGCTCTTTTTAGCACCCGCGCACGGATTTGTGCGAAAACGCGTTTTAAGCATGCACATGCATCTTTTGGTAGACGCGGATGAAGTTGTCTGCAAAACCACAAGATGTGCATGCAAATGGTGCTTTTGGCAGAACGCGCACGTGGATTTCTACCAAACGACGTGCTAAGCATGGCGATGCTGCTCTTTTTAGCACCCGCGCACGCATTTGTACGAAAACGCGTTTTAAGCATGCACATGCATCTTTTGGTAGACGCGGATGAAGTTTTCTGCAAAACCACAAGATGTGCATGCAAATGGTGCTTTTTGCAGAACGCGCACGTGGATTTCTACCAAACGACGTGCTAAGCATGCCGATGCTGCTATTTTTAGCACCCGCGCACGCATTTGTGCGAAAACGCGTTTTAAGCATGCACATGCATCTTTTGGTAGACGCGGATGAAGTTTTCTGCAAAACCCCAAGATGTGCATGCAAATGGTGCTTTTTGCAGAACGCGCACGTGGATTTCTACCAAACGACGTGCTAAGCATGCCGATGCTGCTCTTTTTAGCACCCGCGCACGCATTTGTGCGAAAACGCGTTTTAAGCATGCACATGCATCTTTTGGTAGACGCGGATGAAGTTTTCTGCAAAACCACAAGATGTGCATGCAAATGGTGCTTTTTGCAGAACGCGCGCGTGGATTTCTACCAAACGACGTGCTAAGCATGCCGATGCTGCTCTTTTTAGCACCCGCGCACGCATTTGTGCGAAAACGCGTTTTAAGCATGCACATGCATCTTTTGGTAGACGCGGATGAAGTTTTCTGCAAAACCACAAGATGTGCATGCAAATGGTGCTTTTTGCAGAACGCGCACGTGGATTTCTACCAAACGACGTGCTAAGCATGCCGATGCTGCTCTTTTTAGCACCCGCGCACGGATTTGTGCGAAAACGCGTTTTAAGCATGCACATGCATCTTTTGGTAGACGCGGATGAAGTTTTCTGCAAAACCACAAGATGTGCATGCAAATGGTGCTTTTGGCAGAACGCGCACGTGGATTTCTACCAAACGACGTGCTAAGCATGGCGATGCTGCTCTTTTTAGCACCCGCGCACGCATTTGTACGAAAACGCGTTTTAAGCATGCACATGCATCTTTTGGTAGACGCGGATGAAGTTTTCTGCAAAACCACAAGATGTGCATGCAAATGGTGCTTTTTGCAGAACGCGCACGTGGATTTCTACCAAACGACGTGCTAAGCATGCCGATGCTGCTCTTTTTAGCACCCGCGCACGCATTTGTGCGAAAACGCGTTTTAAGCATGCACATGCATCTTTTGGTAGACGCGGATGAAGTTTTCTGCAAAACCACAAGATGTGCATGCAAATGGTGCTTTTTGCAGAACGCGCGCGTGGATTTCTACCAAACGACGTGCTAAGCATGCCGATGCTGCTCTTTTTAGCACCCGCGCACGCATTTGTGCGAAAACGCGTTTTAAGCATGCACATGCATCTTTTGGTAGACGCGGATGAAGTTTTCTGCAAAACCACAAGATGTGCATGCAAATGGTGCTTTTTGCAGAACGCGCACGTGGATTTCTACCAAACGACGTGCTAAGCATGCCGATGCTGCTCTTTTTAGCACCCGCGCACGGATTTGTGCGAAAACGCGTTTTAAGCATGCACATGCATCTTTTGGTAGACGCGGATGAAGTTTTCTGCAAAACCACAAGATGTGCATGCAAATGGTGCTTTTGGCAGAACGCGCACGTGGATTTCTACCAAACGACGTGCTAAGCATGGCGATGCTGCTCTTTTTAGCACCCGCGCACGCATTTGTACGAAAACGCGTTTTAAGCATGCACATGCATCTTTTGGTAGACGCGGATGAAGTTTTCTGCAAAACCACAAGATGTGCATGCAAATGGTGCTTTTTGCAGAACGCGCACGTGGATTTCTACCAAACGACGTGCTAAGCATGCCGATGCTGCTATTTTTAGCACCCGCGCACGCATTTGTGCGAAAACGCGTTTTAAGCATGCACATGCATCTTTTGGTAGACGCGGATGAAGTTTTCTGCAAAACCCCAAGATGTGCATGCAAATGGTGCTTTTTGCAGAACGCGCACGTGGATTTCTACCAAACGACGTGCTAAGCATGCCGATGCTGCTCTTTTTAGCACCCGCGCACGGATTTGTGCGAAAACGCGTTTTAAGCATGCACATGCATCTTTTGGTAGACGCGGATGAAGTTTTCTGCAAAACCACAAGATGTGCATGCAAATGGTGCTTTTGGCAGAACGCGCACGTGGATTTCTACCAAACGACGTGCTAAGCATGCCGATGCTGCTCTTTTTAGCACCCGCGCACGCATTTGTGCGAAAACGCGTTTTAAGCATGCACATGCATCTTTTGGTAGACGCGGATGAAGTTTTCTGCAAAACCACAAGATGTGCATGCAGATGGTGCTTTTTGCAGAACGCGCACGTGGATTTCTACCAAACGACGCGCTAAGCATGCCGATGCTGCTTTTTTTAGCACCCGCGCACGCATTTGTGCGAAAACGCGTTTTAAGCATGCACATGCATCTTTTGGTAGACGCGGATGAAGTTTTCTGCAAAACCACAAGATGTGCATGCAAATGGTGCTTTTTGCCGAACGCGCACGTGGATTTCTACCAAACGACGTGCTAAGCTTGCCGATGCTGCTCTTTTTAGCACCCGCGCACGGATTTGTGCGAAAACGCGTTTTAAGCATGCACATGCATCTTTTGGTAGACGCGGATGAAGTTTTCTGCAAAACCACAAGATGTGCATGCAAATGGTGCTTTTGGCAGAACGCGCACGTGGATTTCTACCAAACGACGTGCTAAGCATGCCGATGCTGCTCTTTTTAGCACCCGCGCACGCATTTGTGCGAAAACGCGTTTTAAGCATGCACATGCATCTTTTGGTAGACGCGGATGAAGTTTTTTGCAAAACCACAAGGTGTGCATGCAAATGGTGCTTTTTGCAGAACGCGCACGTGGATTTCTACCAAACGACGTGCTAAGCATGCCGATGCTGCTCTTTTTAGCACCCGCGCACGGATTTGTGCGAAAACGCGTTTTAAGCATGCACATGCATCTTTTGGTAGACGCGGATGAAGTTTTCTGCAAAACCACAAGATGTGCATGCAAATGGTGCTTTTGGCAGAACGCGCACGTGGATTTCTACCAAACGACGTGCTAAGCATGCCGATGCTGCTCTTTTTAGCACCCGCGCACGCATTTGTGCGAAAACGCGTTTTAAGCATGCACATGCATCTTTTGGTAGACGCGGATGAAGTTTTCTGCAAAACCACAAGATGTGCATGCAAATGGTGCTTTTTGCAGAACGCGCACGTGGATTTCTACCAAACGACGTGCTAAGCATGCCGATGCTGCTATTTTTAGCACCCGCGCACGCATTTGTGCGAAAACGCGTTTTAAGCATGCACATGCATCTTTTGGTAGACGCGGATGAAGTTTTCTGCAAAACCACAAGATGTGCATGCAAATGGTGCTTTTTGCAGAACGCGCACGTGGATTTCTACCAAACGACGTGCTAAGCATGCCGATGCTGCTATTTTTAGCACCCGCGCACGCATTTGTGCGAAAACGCGTTTTAAGCATGCACATGCATCTTTTGGTAGACGCGGATGAAGTTTTCTGCAAAACCACAAGATGTGCATGCAAATGGTGCTTTTGGCAGAACGCGCACGTGGATTTCTACCAAACGACGTGCTAAGCATGCCGATGCTGCTCTTTTTAGCACCCGCGCACGCATTTGTGCGAAAACGCGTTTTAAGCATGCACATGCATCTTTTGGTAGACGCGGATGAAGTTTTCTGCAAAACCACAAGATGTGCATGCAAATGGTGCTTTTCGCAGAACGCGCACGTGGATTTCTACCAAACGACGTGCTAAGCATGCCGATGCTGCTATTTTTAGCACCCGCGCACGCATTTGTGCGAAATCGCGTTTTAAGCATGCACATGCATCTTTTGGTAGACGCGGATGAAGTTTTCTGCAAAACCACAAGATGTGCATGCAAATGGTGCTTTTTGCAGAACGCGCACGTGGATTTCTACCAAACGACGTGCTAAGCATGCCGATGCTGCTCTTTTTAGCACCCGCGCACGCATTTGTGCGAAAACGCGTTTTAAGCATGCACATGCATGTTTTGGTAGACGCGGATGAAGTTTTCTGCAAAACCACAAGATGTGCATGCAAATGGTGCTTTTTGCAGGACGCGCTCGTGGATTTCTACCAAACGACGTGCTAAGCATGCCGATGCTGCTCTTTTTAGCACCCGCGCACGCATTTGTGCGAAAACGCGTTTTAAGCATGCACATGCATCTTTTGGTAGACGCGGATGAAGTTTTCTGCAAAACCACAAGATGTGCATGCAAATGGTGCTTTTTGCAGAACGCGCACGTGGATTTCTACCAAACGACGTGCTAAGCATGCCGATGCTGCTCTTTTTAGCACCCGCGCACGGATTTGTGCGAAAACGCGTTTTAAGCATGCACATGCATCTTTTGGTAGACGCGGATGAAGTTTTCTGCAAAACCACAAGATGTGCATGCAAATGGTGCTTTTGGCAGAACGCGCACGTGGATGTCTACCAAACGACGTGCTAAGCATGCCGATGCTGCTCTTTTTAGCACCCGCGCACGCATTTGTGCGAAAACGCGTTTTAGGCATGCACATGCATCTTTTGGTAGACGCGGATGAAGTTTTCTGCAAAACCACAAGATGTGCATGCAAATGGTGCTTTTTGCAGAACGCGCACGTGGATTTCTACCAAACGACGTGCTAAGCATGCCGATGCTGCTCTTTTTAGCACCCGCGCACGCATTTGTGCGAAAACGCGTTTTAAGCATGCACATGCATCTTTTGGTAGACGCGGATGAAGTTTTCTGCAAAACCACAAGATGTGCATGCAAATGGTGCTTTTTGCAGAACGCGCACGTGGATTTCTACCAAACGACGTGCTAAGCATGCCGATGCTGCTCTTTTTAGCAGCCGCGCACGGATTTGTGCGAAAACGCGTTTTAAGCATGCACATGCATCCTTTGGTAGACGCGGATGAAGTTTTCTGCAAAACCACAAGATGTGCATGCAAATGGTGCTTTTTGCAGAACGCGCACGTGGATTTCTACCAAACGACGTGCTAAGCATGCCGATGCTGCTCTATTTAGCAGCCGCGCACGGATTTGTGCGAAAACGCGTTTTAAACATGCACATGCACCTTTTGGTAGACGCGGATGAAGTTTTCTGCAAAACCACAAGATGTGCATGCAAATGGTGCTTTTTGCAGAACCCGCACGTGGATTTCTACCAAACGACGTGCTAAGCATGCCGATGCTGCTCTTTTTAGCCCCCGCGCACGGATTTGTGCGAAAACGCGTTTTAAGCATGCACATGCATCTTTTGGTAGACGCGGATGAAGTTTTCTGCAAAACCACAAGATGTGCATGCAAATGGTGCTTTTTGCAGAACGCGCTCGTGGATTTCTACCAAACGACGTGCTAAGCATGCCGATGCTGCTCTTTTTAGCACCCGCGCAAGCATTTGTGCGAAAACGCGTTTTAAGCATGCACATGCATCTTTTGGTAGACGCGGATGAAGTTTTCTGCAAAACCACAAGATGTGCATGCAAATGGTGCTTTTTGCAGAACGCGCACGTGGATTTCTACCAAACGACGTGCTAAGCGTGCCGATGCTGCTCTTTTTAGCACCCGCGCACGGATTTGTGCGAAAACGCGTTTTAAGCATGCACATGCATCTTTTGGTAGACGCGGATGAAGTTTTCTGCAAAACCACAAGATGTGCATGCAAATGGTGCTTTTGGTAGAACGCGCACGTGGATTTCTACCAAACGACGTGCTAAGCATGCCGATGCTGCTCTTTTTAGCACCCGCGCACGCATTTGTGCGAAAACGCGTTTTAAGCATGCACATGCATCTTTTGGTAGACGCGGATGAAGTTTTCTGCAAAACCACAAGATGTGCATGCAAATGGTGCTTTTTGCAGAACGCGCACGTGGATTTCTACCAAACGACGTGCTAAGCATGCCGATGCTGCTCTTTTTAGCACCCGCGCACGCATTTGTGCGAAAACGCGTTTTAAGCATGCACATGCATCTTTTGGTAGACGCGGATGAAGTTTTCTGCAAAACCACAAGATGTGCATGCAAATGGTGCTTTTTGCAGAACGCGCACGTGGATTTCTACCAAACGACGTGCTAAGCATGCCGATGCTGCTCTTTTTAGCACCCGCGCACGCATTTGTGCGAGAACGCGTTTTAAGCATGCACATGCATCTTTTGGTAGACGCGGATGAAGTTTTCTGCAAAACCACAAGATGTGCATGCAAATGGTGCTTCTTGCAGAACGCGCTCGTGGATTTCTACCAAACGACGTGCTAAGCATGCCGATGCTGCTCTTTTTAGCACCCGCGCACGCATTTGTGCGAGAACGCGTTTTAAGCATGCACATGCATCTTTTGGTAGACGCGGATGAAGTTTTCTCCAAAACCACAAGATGTGCATGCAAATGGTGCTTTTTGCAGAACGCGCACGTGGATTTCTACCAAACGACGTGCTAAGCATGCCGATGCTGCTCTTTTTAGCACCCGCGCACGGATTTGTGCGAAAACGCGTTTTAGGCATGCACATGCATCTTTTGGTAGACGCGGATGAAGTTTTCTGCAAAACCACAAGATGTGCATGCAAATGGTGCTTTTGGCAGAACGCGCACGTGGATTTCTACCAAACAACGTGCTAAGCATGCCGATGCTGCTCTTTTTAGCACCCGCGCACGCATTTGTGCGAAAACGCGTTTTAAGCATGCACATGCATCTTTTGGTAGACGCGGATGAAGTTTTCTGCAAAACCACAAGATGTGCATGCAAATGGTGCTTTTTGCAGAACGCGCACGTGGATTTCTACCAAACGACGTGCTAAGCATGCCGATGCTGCTCTTTTTAGCACCCGCGCACGGATTTGTGAGAAAACGCGTTTTAAGCATGCACATGCATCTTTTGGTAGACGCGGATGAAGTTTTCTGCAAAACCACAAGATGTGCATGCAAATGGTGCTTTTTGCAGAACCCGCACGTGGATTTCTACCAAACGACGTGCTAAGCATGCCGATGCTGCTCTTTTTAGCCCCCGCGCACGGATTTGTGCGAAAACGCGTTTTAAGCATGCACATGCATCTTTTGGTAGACGCGGATGAAGTTTTCTACAAAACCACAAGATGTGCATGCAAATGGTGCTTTTTGCAGAACGCGCTCGTGGATTTCTACCAAACGACGTGCTAAGCATGCCGATGCTGCTCTTTTTAGCACCCGCGCACGCATTTGTGCGAAAACGCGTTTTAAGCATGCACATGCATCTTTTGGTAGACGCGGATGAAGTTTTCTGCAAAACCACAAGATGTGCATGCAAATGGTGCTTTTTGCAGAACGCGCACGTGGATTTCTACCAAACGACGTGCTAAGCGTGCCGATGCTGCTCTTTTTAGCACCCGCGCACGGATTTGTGCGAAAACGCGTTTTAAGCATGCACATGCATCTTTTGGTAGACGCGGATGAAGTTTTCTGCAAAACCACAAGATGTGCATGCAAATGGTGCTTTTGGTAGAACGCGCACGTGGATTTCTACCAAACGACGTGCTAAGCATGCCGATGCTGCTCTTTTTAGCACCCGCGCACGCATTTGTGCGAAAACGCGTTTTAAGCATGCACATGCATCTTTTGGTAGACGCGGATGAAGTTTTCTGCAAAACCACAAGATGTGCATGCAAATGGTGCTTTTTGCAGAACGCGCACGTGGATTTCTACCAAACGACGTGCTAAGCATGCCGATGCTGCTCTTTTTAGCACCCGCGCACGCATTTGTGCGAAAACGCGTTTTAAGCATGCACATGCATCTTTTGGTAGACGCGGATGAAGTTTTCTGCAAAACCACAAGATGTGCATGCAAATGGTGCTTTTTGCAGAACGCGCACGTGGATTTCTACCAAACGACGTGCTAAGCATGCCGATGCTGCTCTTTTTAGCACCCACGCACTGATTTGTGCGAAAACGCGTTTTAAGCATGCACATGCATCTTTTGGTAGACGCGGATGAAGTTTTCTGCAAAACCACAAGATGTGCATGCAAATGGTGCTTTTGGCAGAACGCGCACGTGGATTTCTACCAAACGACGTGCTAAGCATGCCGATGCTGCTCTTTTTAGCACCCGCGCACGCATTTGTGCGAGAACGCGTTTTAAGCATGCACATGCATCTTTTGGTAGACGCGGATGAAGTTTTCTGCAAAACCACAAGATGTGCATGCAAATGGTGCTTCTTGCAGAACGCGCTCGTGGATTTCTACCAAACGACGTGCTAAGCATGCCGATGCTGCTCTTTTTAGCACCCGCGCACGCATTTGTGCGAGAACGCGTTTTAAGCATGCACATGCATCTTTTGGTAGACGCGGATGAAGTTTTCTGCAAAACCACAAGATGTGCATGCAAATGGTGCTTTTTGCAGAACGCGCACGTGGATTTCTACCAAACGACGTGCTAAGCATGCCGATGCTGCTCTTTTTAGCACCCGCGCACGGATTTGTGCGAAAACGCGTTTTAGGCATGCACATGCATCTTTTGGTAGACGCGGATGAAGTTTTCTGCAAAACCACAAGATGTGCATGCAAATGGTGCTTTTGGCAGAACGCGCACGTGGATTTCTACCAAACAACGTGCTAAGCATGCCGATGCTGCTCTTTTTAGCACCCGCGCACGCATTTGTGCGAAAACGCGTTTTAAGCATGCACATGCATCTTTTGGTAGACGCGGATGAAGTTTTCTGCAAAACCACAAGATGTGCATGCAAATGGTGCTTTTTGCAGAACGCGCACGTGGATTTCTACCAAACGACGTGCTAAGCATGCCGATGCTCCTCTTTTTAGCACCCGCGCACGGATTTGTGAGAAAACGCGTTTTAAGCATGCACATGCATCTTTTGGTAGACGCGGATGAAGTTTTCTGCAAAACCACAAGATGTGCATGCAAATGGTGCTTTTGGCAGAACGCGCACGTGGATTTCTACCAAACGACGTGCTAAGCATGCCGATGCTGCTCTTTTTAGCACCCGCGCACGCATTTGTGCGAAAACGCGTTTTAAGCATGCACATGCATCTTTTGGTAGACGCGGATGAAGTTTTCTGCAAAACCACAAGATGTGCATGCAAATGGTGCTTTTTGCAGAACGCGCACGTGGATTTCTACCAAACGACGTGCTAAGCATGCCGATGCTGCTCTTTTTAGCACCCGCGCACGCATTTGTGCGAAAACGCGTTTTAAGCATGCACATGCATCTTTTGGTAGACGCGGATGAAGTTTTCTGCAAAACCACAAGATGTGCATGCAAATGGTGCTTTTTGCAGAACGCGCACGTGGATTTCTACCAAACGACGTGCTAAGCTTGCCGATGCTGCTCTTTTTAGCACCCGCGCACGGATTTGTGCGAAAACGCGTTTTAAGCATGCACATGCATCTTTTGGTAGACGCGGATGAAGTTTTCTGCAAAACCACAAGATGTGCATGCAAATGGTGCTTTTGGCAGAACGCGCACGTGGATTTCTACCAAACGACGTGCTAAGCATGCCGATGCTGCTCTTTTTAGCACCCGCGCACGCATTTGTGCGAAAACGCGTTTTAAGCATGCACATGCATCTTTTGGTAGACGCGGATGAAGTTTTCTGCAAAACCACAAGATGTGCATGCAAATGGTGCTTTTTGCAGAACGCGCACGTGGATTTCTACCAAACGACGTGCTAAGCATGCCGATGCTGCTATTTTTAGCACCCGCGCACGCATTTGTGCGAAAACGCGTTTTAAGCATGCACATGCATCTTTTGGTAGACGCGGATGAAGTTTTCTGCAAAACCACAAGATGTGCATGCAAATGGTGCTTTTTGCAGAACGCGCACGTGGATTTCTACCAAACGACGTGCTAAGCATGCCGATGCTGCTCTTTTTAGCACCCGCGCACGGATTTGTGAGAAAACGCGTTTTAAGCATGCACATGCATCTTTTGGTAGACGCGGATGAAGTTTTCTGCAAAACCACAAGATGTGCATGCAAATGGTGCTTTTTGCAGAACCCGCACGTGGATTTCTACCAAACGACGTGCTAAGCATGCCGATGCTGCTCTTTTTAGCCCCCGCGCACGGATTTGTGCGAAAACGCGTTTTAAGCATGCACATGCATCTTTTGGTAGACGCGGATGAAGTTTTCTGCAAAACCACAAGATGTGCATGCAAATGGTGCTTTTTGCAGAACGCGCTCGTGGATTTCTACCAAACGACGTGCTAAGCATGCCGATGCTGCTCTTTTTAGCACCCGCGCACGCATTTGTGCGAAAACGCGTTTTAAGCATGCACATGCATCTTTTGGTAGACGCGGATGAAGTTTTCTGCAAAACCACAAGATGTGCATGCAAATGGTGCTTTTTGCAGAACGCGCACGTGGATTTCTACCAAACGACGTGCTAAGCGTGCCGATGCTGCTCTTTTTAGCACCCGCGCACGGATTTGTGCGAAAACGCGTTTTAAGCATGCACATGCATCTTTTGGTAGACGCGGATGAAGTTTTCTGCAAAACCACAAGATGTGCATGCAAATGGTGCTTTTGGTAGAACGCGCACGTGGATTTCTACCAAACGACGTGCTAAGCATGCCGATGCTGCTCTTTTTAGCACCCGCGCACGCATTTGTGCGAAAACGCGTTTTAAGCATGCACATGCATCTTTTGGTAGACGCGGATGAAGTTTTCTGCAAAACCACAAGATGTGCATGCAAATGGTGCTTTTTGCAGAACGCGCACGTGGATTTCTACCAAACGACGTGCTAAGCATGCCGATGCTGCTCTTTTTAGCACCCGCGCACGCATTTGTGCGAAAACGCGTTTTAAGCATGCACATGCATCTTTTGGTAGACGCGGATGAAGTTTTCTGCAAAACCACAAGATGTGCATGCAAATGGTGCTTTTTGCAGAACGCGCACGTGGATTTCTACCAAACGACGTGCTAAGCTTGCCGATGCTGCTCTTTTTAGCACCCGCGCACGGATTTGTGCGAAAACGCGTTTTAAGCATGCACATGCATCTTTTGGTAGACGCGGATGAAGTTTTCTGCAAAACCACAAGATGTGCATGCAAATGGTGCTTTTGGCAGAACGCGCACGTGGATTTCTACCAAACGACGTGCTAAGCATGCCGATGCTGCTCTTTTTAGCACCCGCGCACGCATTTGTGCGAAAACGCGTTTTAAGCATGCACATGCATCTTTTGGTAGACGCGGATGAAGTTTTCTGCAAAACCACAAGATGTGCATGCAAATGGTGCTTTTTGCAGAACGCGCACGTGGATTTCTACCAAACGACGTGCTAAGCATGCCGATGCTGCTATTTTTAGCACCCGCGCACGCATTTGTGCGAAAACGCGTTTTAAGCATGCACATGCATCTTTTGGTAGACGCGGATGAAGTTTTCTGCAAAACCACAAGATGTGCATGCAAATGGTGCTTTTTGCAGAACGCGCACGTGGATTTCTACCAAACGACGTGCTAAGCATGCCGATGCTGCTCTTTTTAGCACCCGCGCACGCATTTGTGCGAAAACGCGTTTTAAGCATGCACATGCATGTTTTGGTAGACGCGGATGAAGTTTTCTGCAAAACCACAAGATGTGCATGCAAATGGTGCTTTTTGCAGAACGCGCTCGTGGATTTCTACCAAACGACGTGCTAAGCATGCCGATGCTGCTCTTTTTAGCACCCGCGCACGCATTTGTGCGAAAACGCGTTTTAAGCATGCACATGCATCTTTTGGTAGACGCGGATGAAGTTTTCTGCAAAACCACAAGATGTGCATGCAAATGGTGCTTTTTGCAGAACGCGCACGTGGATTTCTACCAAACGACGTGCTAAGCATGCCGATGCTGCTCTTTTTAGCACCCGCGCACGCATTTGTGCGAAAACGCGTTTTAAGCATGCACATGCATCTTTTGGTAGACGCGGATGAAGTTTTCTGCAAAACCACAAGATGTGCATGCAAATGGTGCTTTTTGCAGAACGCGCACGTGGATTTCTACCAAACGACGTGCTAAGCATGCCGATGCTGCTCTTTTTAGCACCCGCGCACGCATTTGTGCGAAAACGCGTTTTAAGCATGCACATGCATCTTTTGGTAGACGCGGATGAAGTTTTCTGCAAAACCACAAGATGTGCATGCAAATGGTGCTTTTTGCAGAACGCGCACGTGGATTTCTACCAAACGACGTGCTAAGCTTGCCGATGCTGCTCTTTTTAGCACCCGCGCACGGATTTGTGCGAAAACGCGTTTTAAGCATGCACATGCATCTTTTGGTAGACGCGGATGAAGTTTTCTGCAAAACCACAAGATGTGCATGCAAATGGTGCTTTTGGCAGAACGCGCACGTGGATTTCTACCAAACGACGTGCTAAGCATGCCGATGCTGCTCTTTTTAGCACCCGCGCACGCATTTGTGCGAAAACGCGTTTTAAGCATGCACATGCATCTTTTGGTAGACGCGGATGAAGTTTTCTGCAAAACCACAAGATGTGCATGCAAATGGTGCTTTTTGCAGAACGCGCACGTGGATTTCTACCAAACGACGTGCTAAGCATGCCGATGCTGCTATTTTTAGCACCCGCGCACGCATTTGTGCGAAAACGCGTTTTAAGCATGCACATGCATCTTTTGGTAGACGCGGATGAAGTTTTCTGCAAAACCACAAGATGTGCATGCAAATGGTGCTTTTTGCAGAACGCGCACGTGGATTTCTACCAAACGACGTGCTAAGCATGCCGATGCTGCTCTTTTTAGCACCCGCGCACGCATTTGTGCGAAAACGCGTTTTAAGCATGCACATGCATGTTTTGGTAGACGCGGATGAAGTTTTCTGCAAAACCACAAGATGTGCATGCAAATGGTGCTTTTTGCAGAACGCGCTCGTGGATTTCTACCAAACGACGTGCTAAGCATGCCGATGCTGCTCTTTTTAGCACCCGCGCACGCATTTGTGCGAAAACGCGTTTTAAGCATGCACATGCATCTTTTGGTAGACGCGGATGAAGTTTTCTGCAAAACCACAAGATGTGCATGCAAATGGTGCTTTTTGCAGAACGCGCACGTGGATTTCTACCAAACGACGTGCTAAGCATGCCGATGCTGCTCTTTTTAGCACCCGCGCACGGATTTGTGCGAAAACGCGTTTTAAGCATGCACATGCATCTTTTGGTAGACGCGGATGAAGTTTTCTGCAAAACCACAAGATGTGCATGCAAATGGTGCTTTTGGCAGAACGCGCACGTGGATGTCTACCAAACGACGTGCTAAGCATGCCGATGCTGCTCTTTTTAGCACCCGCGCACGCATTTGTGCGAGAACGCGTTTTAAGCATGCACATGCATCTTTTGGTAGACGCGGATGAAGTTTTCTGCAAAACCACAAGATGTGCATGCAAATGGTGCTTCTTGCAGAACGCGCTCGTGGATTTCTACCAAACGACGTGCTAAGCATGCCGATGCTGCTCTTTTTAGCACCCGCGCACGCATTTGTGCGAGAACGCGTTTTAAGCATGCACATGCATCTTTTGGTAGACGCGGATGAAGTTTTCTGCAAAACCACAAGATGTGCATGCAAATGGTGCTTTTTGCAGAACGCGCACGTGGATTTCTACCAAACGACGTGCTAAGCATGCCGATGCTGCTCTTTTTAGCACCCGCGCACGGATTTGTGCGAAAACGCGTTTTAGGCATGCACATGCATCTTTTGGTAGACGCGGATGAAGTTTTCTGCAAAACCACAAGATGTGCATGCAAATGGTGCTTTTGGCAGAACGCGCACGTGGATTTCTACCAAACAACGTGCTAAGCCTGCCGATGCTGCTCTTTTTAGCACCCGCGCACGCATTTGTGCGAAAACGCGTTTTAAGCATGCACATGCATCTTTTGGTAGACGCGGATGAAGTTTTCTGCAAAACCACAAGATGTGCATGCAAATGGTGCTTTTTGCAGAACGCGCACGTGGATTTCTACCAAACGACGTGCTAAGCATGCCGATGCTGCTCTTTTTAGCACCCGCGCACGGATTTGTGAGAAAACGCGTTTTAAGCATGCACATGCATCTTTTGGTAGACGCGGATGAAGTTTTCTGCAAAACCACAAGATGTGCATGCAAATGGTGCTTTTGGCAGAACGCGCACGTGGATTTCTACCAAACGACGTGCTAAGCATGCCGATGCTGCTCTTTTTAGCACCCGCGCACGCATTTGTGCGAAAACGCGTTTTAAGCATGCACATGCATCTTTTGGTAGACGCGGATGAAGTTTTCTGCAAAACCACAAGATGTGCATGCAAATGGTGCTTTTTGCAGAACGCGCACGTGGATTTCTACCAAACGACGTGCTAAGCATGCCGATGCTGCTCTTTTTAGCACCCGCGCACGCATTTGTGCGAAAACGCGTTTTAAGCATGCACATGCATCTTTTGGTAGACGCGGATGAAGTTTTCTGCAAAACCACAAGATGTGCATGCAAATGGTGCTTTTTGCAGAACGCGCACGTGGATTTCTACCAAACGACGTGCTAAGCTTGCCGATGCTGCTCTTTTTAGCACCCGCGCACGGATTTGTGCGAAAACGCGTTTTAAGCATGCACATGCATCTTTTGGTAGACGCGGATGAAGTTTTCTGCAAAACCACAAGATGTGCATGCAAATGGTGCTTTTGGCAGAACGCGCACGTGGATTTCTACCAAACGACGTGCTAAGCATGCCGATGCTGCTCTTTTTAGCACCCGCGCACGCATTTGTGCGAAAACGCGTTTTAAGCATGCACATGCATCTTTTGGTAGACGCGGATGAAGTTTTCTGCAAAACCACAAGATGTGCATGCAAATGGTGCTTTTTGCAGAACGCGCACGTGGATTTCTACCAAACGACGTGCTAAGCATGCCGATGCTGCTATTTTTAGCACCCGCGCACGCATTTGTGCGAAAACGCGTTTTAAGCATGCACATGCATCTTTTGGTAGACGCGGATGAAGTTTTCTGCAAAACCACAAGATGTGCATGCAAATGGTGCTTTTTGCAGAACGCGCACGTGGATTTCTACCAAACGACGTGCTAAGCATGCCGATGCTGCTCTTTTTAGCACCCGCGCACGCATTTGTGCGAAAACGCGTTTTAAGCATGCACATGCATGTTTTGGTAGACGCGGATGAAGTTTTCTGCAAAACCACAAGATGTGCATGCAAATGGTGCTTTTTGCAGAACGCGCTCGTGGATTTCTACCAAACGACGTGCTAAGCATGCCGATGCTGCTCTTTTTAGCACCCGCGCACGCATTTGTGCGAAAACGCGTTTTAAGCATGCACATGCATCTTTTGATAGACGCGGATGAAGTTTTCTGCAAAACCACAAGATGTGCATGCAAATGGTGCTTTTTGCAGAACGCGCACGTGGATTTCTACCAAACGACGTGCTAAGCATGCCGATGCTGCTCTTTTTAGCACCCGCGCACGGATTTGTGCGAAAACGCGTTTTAAGCATGCACATGCATCTTTTGGTAGACGCGGATGAAGTTTTCTGCAAAACCACAAGATGTGCATGCAAATGGTGCTTTTGGCAGAACGCGCACGTGGATGTCTACCAAACGACGTGCTAAGCATGCCGATGCTGCTCTTTTTAGCACCCGCGCACGCATTTGTGCGAAAACGCGTTTTAGGCATGCACATGCATCTTTTGGTAGACGCGGATGAAGTTTTCTGCAAAACCACAAGATGTGCATGCAAATGGTGCTTTTTGCAGAACGCGCACGTGGATTTCTACCAAACGACGTGCTAAGCATGCCGATGCTGCTCTTTTTAGCACCCGCGCACGCATTTGTGCGAAAACGCGTTTTAAGCATGCACATGCATCTTTTGGTAGACGCGGATGAAGTTTTCTGCAAAACCACAAGATGTGCATGCAAATGGTGCTTTTGGCAGAACGCGCACGTGGATGTCTACCAAACGACGTGCTAAGCATGCCGATGCTGCTCTTTTTAGCACCCGCGCACGCATTTGTGCGAAAACGCGTTTTAGGCATGCACATGCATCTTTTGGTAGACGCGGATGAAGTTTTCTGCAAAACCACAAGATGTGCATGCAAATGGTGCTTTTTGCAGAACGCGCACGTGGATTTCTACCAAACGACGTGCTAAGCATGCCGATGCTGCTCTTTTTAGCAGCCGCGCACGGATTTGTGCGAAAACGCGTTTTAAACATGCACATGCACCTTTTGGTAGACGCGGATGAAGTTTTCTGCAAAACCACAAGATGTGCATGCAAATGGTGCTTTTTGCAGAACCCGCACGTGGATTTCTACCAAACGACGTGCTAAGCATGCCGATGCTGCTCTTTTTAGCCCCCGCGCACGGATTTGTGCGAAAACGCGTTTTAAGCATGCACATGCATCTTTTGGTAGACGCGGATGAAGTTTTCTGCAAAACCACAAGATGTGCATGCAAATGGTGCTTTTTGCAGAACGCGCTCGTGGATTTCTACCAAACGACGTGCTAAGCATGCCGATGCTGCTCTTTTTAGCACCCGCGCACGCATTTGTGCGAAAACGCGTTTTAAGCATGCACATGCATCTTTTGGTAGACGCGGATGAAGTTTTCTGCAAAACCACAAGATGTGCATGCAAATGGTGCTTTTTGCAGAACGCGCACGTGGATTTCTACCAAACGACGTGCTAAGCGTGCCGATGCTGCTCTTTTTAGCACCCGCGCACGCATTTGTGCGAAAACGCGTTTTAAGCATGCACATGCATCTTTTGGTAGACGCGGATGAAGTTTTCTGCAAAACCACAAGATGTGCATGCAAATGGTGCTTTTTGCAGAACGCGCACGTGGATTTCTACCAAACGACGTGCTAAGCGTGCCGATGCTGCTCTTTTTAGCACCCGCGCACGGATTTGTGCGAAAACGCGTTTTAAGCATGCACATGCATCTTTTGGTAGACGCGGATGAAGTTTTCTGCAAAACCACAAGATGTGCATGCAAATGGTGCTTTTGGCAGAACGCGCACGTGGATTTCTACCAAACGACGTGCTAAGCATGCCGATGCTGCTCTTTTTGAGCACCCGCGCACGCATTTGTGCGAAAACGCGTTTTAGGCATGCACATGCATCTTTTGGTAGACGCGGATGAAGTTTTCTGCAAAACCACAAGATGTGCATGCAAATGGTGCTTTTTGCAGAACGCGCACGTGGATTTCTACCAAACGACGTGCTAAGCATGCCGATGCTGCTCTTTTTAGCACCCGCGCACGCATTTGTGCGAAAACGCGTTTTAAGCATGCACATGCATCTTTTGGTAGACGCGGATGAAGTTTTCTGCAAAACCACAAGATGTGCATGCAAATGGTGCTTTTGGCAGAACGCGCACGTGGATTTCTACCAAACGACGTGCTAAGCATGCCGATGCTGCTCTTTTTAGCAGCCGCGCACGGATTTGTGCGAAAACGCGTTTTAAACATGCACATGCACCTTTTGGTAGACGCGGATGAAGTTTTCTGCAAAACCACAAGATGTGCATGCAAATGGTGCTTTTTGCAGAACCCGCACGTGGATTTCTACCAAACGACGTGCTAAGCATGCCGATGCTGCTCTTTTTAGCCCCCGCGCACGGATTTGTGCGAAAACGCGTTTTAAGCATGCACATGCATCTTTTGGTAGACGCGGATGAAGTTTTCTGCAAAACCACAAGATGTGCATGGAAATGGTGCTTTTTGCAGAACGCGCACGTGGATTTCTACCAAACGACGTGCTAAGCATGCCGATGCTGCTCTTTTTAGCCCCCGCGCACGGATTTGTGCGAAAACGCGTTTTAAGCATGCACATGCATCTTTTGGTAGACGCGGATGAAGTTTTCTGCAAAACCACAAGATGTGCATGCAAATGGTGCTTTTTGCAGAACGCGCTCGTGGATTTCTACCAAACGACGTGCTAAGCATGCCGATGCTGCTCTTTTTAGCACCCGCGCACGCATTTGTGCGAAAACGCGTTTTAAGCATGCACATGCATCTTTTGGTAGACGCGGATGAAGTTTTCTGCAAAACCACAAGATGTGCATGCAAATGGTGCTTTTTGCAGAACGCGCACGTGGATTTCTACCAAACGACGTGCTAAGCGTGCCGATGCTGCTCTTTTTAGCACCCGCGCACGGATTTGTGCGAAAACGCGTTTTAAGCATGCACATGCATCTTTTGGTAGACGCGGATGAAGTTTTCTGCAAAACCACAAGATGTGCATGCAAATGGTGCTTTTGGCAGAACGCGCACGTGGATTTCTACCAAACGACGTGCTAAGCATGCCGATGCTGCTCTTTTTAGCACCCGCGCACGCATTTGTGCGAAAACGCGTTTTAAGCATGCACATGCATCTTTTGGTAGACGCGGATGAAGTTTCCTGCAAAACCACAAGATGTGCATGCAAATGGTGCTTTTTGCAGAACGCGCACGTGGATTTCTACCAAACGACGTGCTAAGCATGCCGATGCTGCTCTTTTTAGCACCCACGCACTGATTTGTGCGAAAACGCGTTTTAAGCATGCACATGCATCTTTTGGTAGACGCGGATGAAGTTTTCTGCAAAACCACAAGATGTGCATGCAAATGGTGCTTTTGGCAGAACGCGCACGTGGATTTCTACCAAACGACGTGCTAAGCATGCCGATGCTGCTCTTTTTAGCACCCGGGCACGCATTTGTGCGAGAACGCGTTTTAAGCATGCACATGCATCTTTTGGTAGACGCGGATGAAGTTTTCTGCAAAACCACAAGATGTGCATGCAAATGGTGCTTCTTGCAGAACGCGCTCGTGGATTTCTACCAAACGACGTGCTAAGCATGCCGATGCTGCTCTTTTTAGCACCCGCGCACGCATTTGTGCGAGAACGCGTTTTAAGCATGCACATGCATCTTTTGGTAGACGCGGATGAAGTTTTCTGCAAAACCACAAGATGTGCATGCAAATGGTGCTTTTTGCAGAACGCGCACGTGGATTTCTACCAAACGACGTGCTAAGCATGCCGATGCTGCTCTTTTTAGCACCCGCGCACGGATTTGTGCGAAAACGCGTTTTAGGCATGCACATGCATCTTTTGGTAGACGCGGATGAAGTTTTCTGCAAAACCACAAGATGTGCATGCAAATGGTGCTTTTGGCAGAACGCGCACGTGGATTTCTACCAAACGACGTGCTAAGCATGCCGATGCTGCTCTTTTTAGCACCCGCGCACGCATTTGTGCGAAAACGCGTTTTAAGCATGCACATGCATCTTTTGGTAGACGCGGATGAAGTTTTCTGCAAAACCACAAGATGTGCATGCAAATGGTGCTTTTGGCAGAACGCGCACGTGGATTTCTACCAAACGACGTGCTAAGCATGCCGATGCTGCTCTTTTTAGCACCCGCGCACGCATTTGTGCGAAAACGCGTTTTAAGCATGCACATGCATCTTTTGGTAGACGCGGATGAAGTTTTCTGCAAAACCACAAGATGTGCATGCAAATGGTGCTTTTTGCAGAACGCGCACGTGGATTTCTACCAAACGACGTGCTAAGCATGCCGATGCTGCTCTTTTTAGCACCCGCGCACGCATTTGTGCGAAAAGGCGTTTTAAGCATGCACATGCATCTTTTGGTAGACGCGGATGAAGTTTTCTGCAAAACCACAAGATGTGCATGCAAATGGTGCTTTTTGCAGAACGCGCACGTGGATTTCTACCAAACGACGTGCTAAGCATGCCGATGCTGCTCTTTTTAGCACCCGCGCATGCATTTGTGCGAAAACGCGTTTTAAGCATGCACATGCATCTTTTGGTAGACGCGGATGAAGTTTTCTGCAAAACCACAAGATGTGCATGCAAATGGTGCTTTTGGCAGAACGCGCACGTGGATTTCTACCAAACGACGTGCTAAGCATGCCGATGCTGCTCTTTTTAGCACCCGGGCACGCATTTGTGCGAGAACGCGTTTTAAGCATACACATGCATCTTTTGGTAGACGCGGATGAAGTTTTCTGCAAAACCACAAGATGTGCATGCAAATGGTGCTTTTTGCAGAACGCGCACGTGGATTTCTACCAAACGACGTGCTAAGCTTGCCGATGCTGCTCTTTTTAGCACCCGCGCACGAATTTGTGCGAAAACGCGTTTTAAGCATGCACATGCATCTTTTGGTAGACGCGGATGAAGTTTTCTGCAAAACCACAAGATGTGCATGCAAATGGTGCTTTTGGCAGAACGCGCACGTGGATTTCTACCAAACGACGTGCTAAGCATGCCGATGCTGCTCTTTTTAGCACCCGGGCACGCATTTGTGCGAGAACGCGTTTTAAGCATACACATGCATCTTTTGGTAGACGCGGATGAAGTTTTCTGCAAAACCACAAGATGTGCATGCAAATGGTGCTTTTTGCAGAACGCGCACGTGGATTTCTACCAAACGACGTGCTAAGCTTGCCGATGCTGCTCTTTTTAGCACCCGCGCACGAATTTGTGCGAAAACGCGTTTTAAGCATGCACATGCATCTTTTGGTAGACGCGGATGAAGTTTTCTGCAAAACCACAAGATGTGCATGCAAATGGTGCTTTTGGCAGAACGCGCACGTGGATTTCTACCAAACGACGGGCTAAGCATGCCGATGCTGCTCTTTTTAGCACCCGCGCACGGATTTGTGCGAAAACGCGTTTTAAGCATGCACATGCATCTTTTGGTAGACGCGGATGAAGTTTTCTGCAAAAGCACAAGATGTGCATGCAAATGGTGCTTTTTGCAGAACGCGCACGTGAATTTCTACCAAACGACTTCCTAAGCTTGCCGATGCTGCTCTTTTTAGCACCCGCGCACGGATTTGTGCGAAAACGCGTTTTAAGCATGCACATGCATCTTTTGGTAGACGCGGATGAAGTTTTCTGCAAAACCACAAGATGTGCATGCAAATGGTGCTTTTGGCAGAACGCGCACGTGGATTTCTACCAAACGACGTGCTAAGCATGCCGATGCTGCTCTTTTTAGCACCCGCGCACGCATTTGTGCGAAAACGCGTTTTAAGCATGCATATGCATCTTTTGGTAGACACGGATGAAGTTTTCTGCAAAACCACAAGATGTGCATGCAAATGGTGCTTTTTGCAGAACGCGCACGTGGATTTCTACCAAACGACGTGCTAAGCATGCCGATGCTGCTCTTTTTAGCATCCGCGCACGGATTTGTGCGAAAACGCGTTTTAAGCATGCACATGCATCTTTTGGTAGACGCGGATGAAGTTTTCTGCAAAACCACAAGATGTGCATGCAAATGGTGCTTTTGGCAGAACGCGCACGTGGATTTCTACCAAACGACGTGCTAAGCATGCCGATGCTGCTCTTTTTAGCACCCGCGCACGCATTTGTGCGAAAACGCGTTTTAAGCATGCACATGCATCTTTTGGTAGACGCGGATGAAGTTTTCTGCAAAACCACAAGATGTGCATGCAAATGGTGCTTTTTGCAGAACGCGCACGTGGATTTCTACCAAACGACGTGCTAAGCATGCCGATGCTGCTCTTTTTAGCACCCGCGCACGCATTTGTGCGAAAACGCGTTTTAAGCATGCACATGCATCTTTTGGTAGACGCGGATGAAGTTTTCTGCAAAACCACAAGATGTGCATGCAAATGGTGCTTTTGGCAGAACGCGCACGTGGATTTCTACCAAACGACGTGCTAAGCATGCCGATGCTGCTCTTTTTAGCACCCGCGCACGCATTTGTGCGAAAACGCGCTTTAAGCATGCATATGCATCTTTTGGTAGACACGGATGAAGTTTTCTGCAAAACCACAAGATGTGCATGCAAATGGTGCTTTTTGCAGAACGCGCACGTGGATTTCTACCAAACGACGTGCTAAGCATGCCGATGCTGCTTTTTTTAGCATCCGCGCACGGATTTGTGCGAAAACGCGTTTTAAGCATGCACATGCATCTTTTGGTAGACGCGGATGAAGTTTTCTGCAAAACCACAAGATGTGCATGCAAATGGTGCTTTTGGCAGAACGCGCACGTGGATTTCTACCAAACGACGTGCTAAGCATGCCGATGCTGCTCTTTTTAGCACCCGCGCACGCATTTGTGCGAAAACGCGTTTTAAGCATGCACATGCATCTTTTGGTAGACGCGGATGAAGTTTTCTGCAAAACCACAAGATGTGCATGCAAATGGTGCTTTTTGCAGAACGCGCACGTGGATTTCTACCAAACGACGTGCTAAGCATGCCGATGCTGCTCTTTTTAGCACCCGCGCACGCATTTGTGCGAAAACGCGTTTTAAGCATGCACATGCATCTTTTGGTAGACGCGGATGAAGTTTTCTGCAAAACCACAAGATGTGCAGGCAAATGGTGCTTTTGGCAGAACGCGCACTTGGATTTCTACCAAACGACGTGCTAAGCATGCCGATGCTGCTCTTTTTAGCACCCGCGCACGCATTTGTGCGAAAACGCGTTTTAAGCATGCACATGCATCTTTTGGTAGACGCGGATGAAGTTTTCTGCAAAACAACAAGATGTGCATGCAAATGGTGCTTTTTGCAGAACGCGCACGTGGATTTCTACCAAACGACGTGCTAAGCATGCCGATGCTGCTCTTTTTAGCACCCGCGCACGCATTTGTGCGAAAACGCGTTTTAAGCATGCACATGCATCCTTTGGTAGACGCGGATGAAGTTTTCTGCAAAACCACAAGATGTGCATGCAAATGGTGCTTTTTGCAGAACGCGCACGTGGATTTCTACCAAACGACGTGCTAAGCATGCCGATGCTGCTCTTTTTAGCACCCGCGCACGGATTTGTGCGAAAACGCGTTTTAAGCATGCACATGCATCTTTTGGTAGACGCGGATGGTTTTCTGCAAAACCACAAGATGTGCATGCAAATGGTGCTTTTGGCAGAACGCGCACGTGGATTTCTACCAAACGACGTGCTAAGCATGCCGATGCTGCTCTTTTTAGCACCCGCGCACGCATTTGTGCGAAAAGGCGTTTTAAGCATGCACATGCATCTTTTGGTAGACGCGGATGAAGTTTTCTGCAAAACCACAAGATGTGCATGCAAATGGTGCTTTTTGCAGAACGCGCACGTGGATTTCTACCAAACGACGTGCTAAGCATGCCGATGCTGCTCTTTTTAGCACCCGCGCACGCATTTGTGCGAAAACGCGTTTTAAGCATGCACATGCATGTTTTGGTAGACGCGGATGAAGTTTTCTGCAAAACCACAAGATGTGCATGCAAATGGTGCTTTTTGCAGAACGCGCTCGTGGATTTCTACCAAACGACGTGCTAAGCATGCCGATGCTGCTCTTTTTAGCACCCGCGCACGCATTTGTGCGAAAACGCGTTTTAAGCATGCACATGCATCTTTTGGTAGACGCGGATGAAGTTTTCTGCAAAACCACAAGATGTGCATGCAAATGGTGCTTTTTGCAGAACGCGCACGTGGATTTCTACCAAACGACGTGCTAAGCATGCCGATGCTGCTCTTTTTAGCACCCGCGCACGGATTTGTGCGAAAACGCGTTTTAAGCATGCACATGCATCTTTTGGTAGACGCGGATGAAGTTTTCTGCAAAGCCACAATATGTGCATGCAAATGGTGCTTTTGGCAGAACGCGCACGTGGATTTCTACCAAACGACGTGCTAAGCATGCCGATGCTGCTCTTTTTAGCACCCGCGCACGCATTTGTGCGAAAACGCGTTTTAAGCATGCACCTGGATCTTTTGGTAGACGCGGATGAAGTTTTCTGCAAAACCACAAGATGTGCATGCAAATGGTGCTTTTTACAGAACGCGCACGTGGATTTCTACCAAACGACGTGCTAAGCATGCCGATGCTGCTCTTTTTAGCACCCGCGCACGCATTTGTGCGAAAACGCGTTTTAAGCACGCACATGCATCTTTTGGTAGACGCGGATGAAGTTTTCTGCAAAACCACAAGATGTGCATGCAAATGGTGCTTTTTGCAGAACGCGCACGTGGATTTCTACCAGACGTGCTAAGCTTGCCGATGCTGCTCTTTTTAGCACCCGCGCACGGATTTGTGCGAAAACGCGTTTTAAGCATGCACATGCATCTTTTGGTAGACGCGGATGAAGTTTTCTGCAAAACCACAAGATGTGCATGCAAATGGTGCTTTTGGCAGAACGTGCACGTGGATTTCTACCAAACGACGTGCTAAGCATGCCGATGCTGCTCTTTTTAGCACGCGCGCACGCATTTGTGCGAAAACGCGTATTAAGCATGCACATGCATCTTTTGGTAGACGCGGATGAAGTTTTCTGCAAAACCACAAGATGTGCATGCAAATGGTGCTTTTTGCAGAACGCGCACGTGGATTTCTACCAAACGACGTGCTAAGCATGCCGATGCTGCTCTTTTTAGCACCCGCGCACGGATTTGTGCGAAAACGCGTTTTAAGCATGCACATGCATCTTTTGGTAGACGCGGATGAAGTTTTCTGCAAAACCACAAGATGTGCATGCAAATGGTGCTTTTTGCAGAACGCGCACGTGGATTTCTACCAAACGACGTGCTAAGCATGCCGATGCTGCTCTTTTTAGCACCCGCGCACGCATTTGTGCGAAAACGCGTTTTAAGCATGCACATGCATCTTTTGGTAGACGCGGATGAAGTTTTCTGCAAAACCACAAGATGTGCATGCAAATGGTGCTTTTGGCAGAACGCGCACGTGGATTTCTACCAAACGACGTGCTAAGCATGCCGATGCTGCTCTTTTTAGCACGCGCGCACGCATTTGTGCGAAAACGCGTTTTAAGCATGCACATGCATCTTTTGGTAGACGCGGATGAAGTTTTCTGCAAAACCACAAGATGTGCATGCAAATGGTGCTTTTTGCAGAACGCGCACGTGGATTTCTACCAAACGACGTGCTAAGCATGCCGATGCTGCTCTTTTTAGCACCCGCGCACGGATTTGTGCGAAAACACGTTTTAAGCATGCACATGCATCTTTTGGTAGACGCGGATGAAGTTTTCTGCAAAACCACAAGATGTGCATGCAAATGGTGCTTTTGGAAGAACGCGCACGTGGATTTCTACCAAACGACGTGCTAAGCATGCCGATGCTGCTCTTTTTAGCACCCGCGCACGCATTTGTGCGAAAACGCGTTTTAAGCATGCACATGCATCTTTTGGTAGACGCGGATGAAGTTTTCTGCAAAACCACAAGATGTGCATGCAAATGGTGCTTTTTGCAGAACGCGCACGTGGATTTCTACCAAACGACGTGCTAAGCATGCCGATGCTGCTCTTTTTAGCACCCGCGCACGCATTTGTGCGAAAACGCGTTTTAAGCATGCACATGCATCTTTTGGTAGACGCGGATAAAGTTTTCTGCAAAACCACAAGATGTGCATGCAAATGGTGCTTTTTGCAGAACGCGCACGTGGATTTCTACCAAACGACGTGCTAAACATGCCGATGCTGCTCTTTTTAGCACCCGCGCACGCATTTGTGCGAAAACGCGTTTTAAGCATGCACATGCATGTTTTGGTAGACGCGGATGAAGTTTTCTGCAAAACCACAAGATGTGCATGCAAATGGTGCTTTTTGCAGAACGCGCACGTGGATTTCTACCAAACGACGCGCTAAGCATGCCGATGCTGCTCTTTTTAGCACCCGCGCACGGATTTGTGCGAAAACTCGTTTTAAGCATGCACATGCATCTTTTGGTAGACGCGGATGAAGTTTTCTGCAAAGCCACAATATGTGCATGCAAATGGTGCTTTTGGCAGAACGCGCACGTGGATTTCTACCAAACGACGTGCTAAGCATGCCGATGCTGCTCTTTTTAGCACCCGCGCACGCATTTGTGCGAAAACGCGTTTTAAGCATGCACATGGATCTTTTGGTAGACGCGGATGAAGTTTTCTGCAAAACCACAAGATGTGCATGCAAATGGTGCTTTTTGCAGAACGCGCACGTGGATTTCTACCAAACGACGTGCTAAGCATGCCGATGCTGCTCTTTTTAGCACCCGCGCACGCATTTGTGCGAAAACGCGTTTTAAGCATGCACATGCATCTTTTGGTAGACACGGATGAAGTTTTCTGCAAAACCACAAGATGTGCATGCAAATGGTGCTTTTTGCAGAACGCGCACGTGGATTTCTACCAAACGACGTGCTAAGCTTGCCGATGCTGCTCTTTTTAGCACCCGCGCACGGATTTGTGCGAAAACGCGTTTTAAGCATGCACATGCATCTTTTGGTAGACGTGGATGAAGTTTTCTGCAAAACCACAAGATGTGCATGCAAATGGTGCTTTTGGCAGAACGCGCACGTGGATTTCTACCAAACGACGTGCTAAGCATGCCGATGCTGCTCTTTTTAGCACGCGCGCACGCATTTGTGCGAAAACGCGTTTTAAGCATGCACATGCATCTTTTGGTAGACGCGGATGAAGTTTTCTGCAAAACCACAAGATGTGCATGCAAATGATGCTTTTTGCAGAACGCGCACGTGGATTTCTGCCAAACGACGTGCTAAGCATGCCGATGCTGCTCTTTTTAGCACCCGCGCACGGATTTGTGCGAAAACGCGTTTTAAGCATGCACATGCATCTTTTGGTAGACGCGGATGAAGTTTTCTGCAAAACCACAAGATGTGCATGCAAATGGTGCTTTTGGCAGAACGCGCACGTGGATTTCTACCAAGCGACGTGCTAAGCATGCCGATGCTGCTCTTTTTAGCACCCGCGCACGCATTTGTGCGAAAACGTGTTTTAAGCATGCACATGCATCTTTTGGTAGACGCGGATGAAGTTTTCTGCAAAACCACAAGATGTGCATGCAAATGGTGCATTTTGCAGAACGCGCACGTGGATTTCTACCAAACGACGTGCTAAGCATGCCGATGCTGCTATTTTTAGCACCCGCGCACGCATTTGTGCGAAAACGCGTTTTAAGCATGCACATGCATCTTTTGGTAGACGCGGATGAAGTTTTCTGCAAAACCACAAGATGTGCATGCAAATGGTGCTTTTTGCAGAACGCGCACGTGGATTTCTACCAAACGACGTGCTAAGCATGCCGATGCTGCTCTTTTTATCACCCGCGCACGCATTTGTGCGAAAACGCGTTTTAAGCATGCACATGCATCTTTTGGTAGACGCGGATGAAGTTTTCTGCAAAACCACAATATGTGCATGCAAATGGTGCTTTTTGCAGAACGCGCACTTGGATTTCTACCAAACGACGTGCTAAGCATGCCGATGCTGCTCTTTTTAGCACCCGCGCACGGATTTGCGCGAAAACGCGTTTTAAGCATGCACATGCATCTTTTGGTAGACGCGGATGAAGTTTTCTGCAAAACCACAAGATGTGCATGCAAATGGTGCTTTTGGCCGAACGCGCACGTGGATTTCTACCAAACGACGTGCTAAGCATGCCGATGCTGCTCTTTTTAGCACCCGCGCACGCATTTGTGCGAAAACGCGTTTTAAGCATGCACATGCATCTTTTGGTAGACGCGGATGAAGTTTTCTGCAAAACCACAAAATGTGCATGCAAATGGTGCTTTTTGCAGAACGCGCACGTGGATTTCTACCAAACGACGTGCTAAGCATGCCGATGCTGCTCTTTTTAGCACCCGCGCACGCATTTGTGCGAAAACGCGTTTTAAGCATGCACATGCATCTTTTGGTAGACGCGGATGAAGTTTTCTGCAAAACCACAAGATGTGCATGCAAATGGTGCTTTTTGCAGAACGCGCACGTGGATTTCTACCAAACGACGTGCTAAGCATGCCGATGCTGCTCTGTTTAGCACCCGCGCACGGATTTGTGCGAAAACGCGTTTTAAGCATGCACATGCATCTTTTGGTAGACGCGGATGAAGTTTTCTGCAAAACCACAAGATGTGCATGCAAATGGTGCTTTTGGCAGAACGCGCACGTGGAGTTCTACCAAACGACGTGCTAAGCATGCCGATGCTGCTCTTTTTAGCACCCGCGCACGCATTTGTGCGAAAACGCGTTTTAAGCATGCACATGCATCTTTTGGTAGACGCGGATGAAGTTTTCTGCAAAACCACAAGATGTGCATGCAAATGGTGCTTTTTGCAGAACGCGCTCGTGGATTTCTACCAAACGACGTGCTAAGCATGCCGATGCTGCTCTTTTTAGCACCCGCGCACGCATTTGTGCGAAAACGCGTTTTAAGCATGCACATGCATCTTTTGGTAGACGCGGATGAAGTTTTCTGCAAAACCACAAGATTTGCATGCAAATGGTGCTTTTTGCAGAACGCGCACGTGGATTTCTACCAAACGACGTGCTAAGCATGCCGATGCTGCTATTTTTAGCCCCCGCGCACGCATTTGTGCGAAAACGCGTTTTAAGCATGCACATGCATCTTTTGGTAGACGCGGATGAAGTTTTCTGCAAAACCACAAGATGTGCATGCAAATGGTGCTTTTTGCAGAACGCGCACGTGGATTTCTACCAAACTACGTGCTAAGCATGCCGATGCTGCTCTTTTTAGCACCCGCGCACGCATTTGTGCGAAAACGCGTTTTAAGCATGCACATGCATCTTTTGGTAGACGCGGATGAAGTTTTCTGCAAAATCACAAGATGTGCATGCAAATGGTGCTTTTTGCAGAACGCGCACGTGGATTTCTACCAAACGACGTGCTAAGCATGCCGATGCTGCTCTTTTTAGCACCCGCGCACGGATTTGTGCGAAAACGCGTTTTAAGCATGCACATGCATCTTTTGGTAGACGCGGATGAAGTTTTCTGCAAAACCACAAGATGTGCATGCAAATGGTGCTTTTTGCAGAACGCGCGCGTGGATTTCTACCAAACGACGTGCTAAGCATGCCGATGCTGCTCTTTTTAGCACCCGCGCACGCATTTGTGCGAAAACGCGTTTTAAGCATGCACATGCATCTTTTGGTAGACGCGGATGAAGTTTTCTGCAAAACCACAAGATGTGCATGCAAATGGTGCTTTTTGCAGAACGCGCACGTGGATTTCTACCAAACGACGTGCTAAGCATGCCGATGCTGCTCTTTTTAGCACCCGCGCACGGATTTGTGCGAAAACGCGTTTTAAGCATGCACATGCATCTTTTGGTAGACGCGGATGAAGTTTTCTGCAAAACCACAAGATGTGCATGCAAATGGTGCTTTTGGCAGAACGCGCACGTGGATTTCTACCAAACGACGTGCTAAGCATGGCGATGCTGCTCTTTTTAGCACCCGCGCACGCATTTGTACGAAAACGCGTTTTAAGCATGAACATGCATCTTTTGGTAGACGCGGATGAAGTTTTCTGCAAAACCACAAGATGTGCATGCAAATGGTGCTTTTTGCAGAACGCGCACGTGGATTTCTACCAAACGACGTGCTAAGCATGCCGATGCTGCTCTGTTTAGCACCCGCGCACGGATTTGTGCGAAAACGCGTTTTAAGCATGCACATGCATCTTTTGGTAGACGCGGATGAAGTTTTCTGCAAAACCACAAGATGTGCATGCAAATGGTGCTTTTGGCAGAACGCGCACGTGGATTTCTACCAAACGACGTGCTAAGCATGCCGATGCTGCTCTTTTTAGCACCCGCGCACGCATTTGTGCGAAAACGCGTTTTAAGCATGCACATGCATCTTTTGGTAGACGCGGATGAAGTTTTCTGCAAAACCACAAGATGTGCATGCAAATGGTGCTTTTTGCAGAACGCGCTCGTGGATTTCTACCAAACGACGTGCTAAGCATGCCGATGCTGCTCTTTTTAGCACCCGCGCACGCATTTGTGCGAAAACGCGTTTTAAGCATGCACATGCATCTTTTGGTAGACGCGGATGAAGTTTTCTGCAAAACCACAAGATTTGCATGCAAATGGTGCTTTTTGCAGAACGCGCACGTGGATTTCTACCAAACGACGTGCTAAGCATGCCGATGCTGCTATTTTTAGCACCCGCGCACGCATTTGTGCGAAAACGCGTTTTAAGCATGCACATGCATCTTTTGGTAGACGCGGATGAAGTTTTCTGCAAAACCACAAGATGTGCATGCAAATGGTGCTTTTTGCAGAACGCGCACGTGGATTTCTACCAAACTACGTGCTAAGCATGCCGATGCTGCTCTTTTTAGCACCCGCGCACGCATTTGTGCGAAAACGCGTTTTAAGCATGCACATGCATCTTTTGGTAGACGCGGATGAAGTTTTCTGCAAAACCACAAGATGTGCATGCAAATGGTGCTTTTTGCAGAACGCGCTCGTGGATTTCTACCAAACGACGTGCTAAGCATGCCGATGCTGCTCTTTTTAGCACCCGCGCACGCATTTGTGCGAAAACGCGTTTTAAGCATGCACATGCATCTTTTGGTAGACGCGGATGAAGTTTTCTGCAAAACCACAAGATTTGCATGCAAATGGTGCTTTTTGCAGAACGCGCACGTGGATTTCTACCAAACGACGTGCTAAGCATGCCGATGCTGCTATTTTTAGCACCCGCGCACGCATTTGTGCGAAAACGCGTTTTAAGCATGCACATGCATCTTTTGGTAGACGCGGATGAAGTTTTCTGCAAAACCACAAGATGTGCATGCAAATGGTGCTTTTTCCAGAACGCGCACGTGGATTTCTACCAAACGACGTGCTAAGCATGCCGATGCTGCTCTTTTTAGCACCCGCGCACGGATTTGTGCGAAAACGCGTTTTAAACATGCACATGCATCTTTTGGTAGACGCGGATGAAGTTTTCTGCAAAACCACAAGATGTGCATGCAAATGGTGCTTTTGGCAGAACGCGCACGTGGATTTCTACCAAACGACGTGCTAAGCATGGCGATGCTGCTCTTTTTAGCACCCGCGCACGCATTTGTACGAAAACGCGTTTTAAGCATGCACATGCATCTTTTGGTAGACGCGGATGAAGTTTTCTGCAAAACCACAAGATGTGCATGCAAATGGTGCTTTTTGCAGAACGCGCACGTGGATTTCTACCAAACGACGTGCTAAGCATGCCGATGCTGCTATTTTTAGCACCCGCGCACGCATTTGTGCGAAAACGCGTTTTAAGCATGCACATGCATCTTTTGGTAGACGCGGATGAAGTTTTCTGCAAAACCCCAAGATGTGCATGCAAATGGTGCTTTTTGCAGAACGCGCACGTGGATTTCTACCAAACGACGTGCTAAGCATGCCGATGCTGCTCTTTTTAGCACCCGCGCACGCATTTGTGCGAAAACGCGTTTTAAGCATGCACATGCATCTTTTGGTAGACGCGGATGAAGTTTTCTGCAAAACCACAAGATGTGCATGCAAATGGTGCTTTTTGCAGAACGCGCACGTGGATTTCTACCAAACTACGTGCTAAGCATGCCGATGCTGCTCTTTTTAGCACCCGCGCACGCATTTGTGCGAAAACGCGTTTTATGCATGCACATGCTTCTTTTGGTAGACGCGGATGAAGTTTTCTGCAAAATCACAAGATGTGCATGCAAATGGTGCTTTTTGCAGAACGCGCACGTGGATTTCTACCAAACGACGTGCTAAGCATGCCGATGCTGCTCTTTGTAGCACCCGCGCACGGATTTGTGCGAAAACGCGTTTTAAGCATGCACATGCATCATTTGGTAGACGCGGATGAAGTTTTCTGCAAAACCACAAGATGTGCATGCAAATGGTGCTTTTTGCAGAACGCGCGCGTGGATTTCTACCAAACGACGTGCTAAGCATGCCGATGCTGCTCTTTTTAGCACCCGCGCACGCATTTGTGCGAAAACGCGTTTTAAGCATGCACATGCATCTTTTGGTAGACGCGGATGAAGTTTTCTGCAAAACCACAAGATGTGCATGCAAATGGTGCTTTTTGCAGAACGCGCACGTGGATTTCTACCAAACGACGTGCTAAGCATGCCGATGCTGCTCTTTTTAGCACCCGCGCACGGATTTGTGCGAAAACGCGTTTTAAGCATGCACATGCATCTTTTGGTAGACGCGGATGAAGTTTTCTGCAAAACCACAAGATGTGCATGCAAATGGTGCTTTTGGCAGAACGCGCACGTGGATTTCTACCAAACGACGTGCTAAGCATGGCGATGCTGCTCTTTTTAGCACCCGCGCACGCATTTGTACGAAAACGCGTTTTAAGCATGCACATGCATCTTTTGGTAGACGCGGATGAAGTTTTCTGCAAAACCACAAGATGTGCATGCAAATGGTGCTTTTTGCAGAACGCGCACGTGGATTTCTACCAAACGACGTGCTAAGCATGCCGATGCTGCTATTTTTAGCACCCGCGCACGCATTTGTGCGAAAACGCGTTTTAAGCATGCACATGCATCTTTTGGTAGACGCGGATGAAGTTTTCTGCAAAACCCCAAGATGTGCATGCAAATGGTGCTTTTTGCAGAACGCGCACGTGGATTTCTACCAAACGACGTGCTAAGCATGCCGATGCTGCTCTTTTTAGCACCCGCGCACGCATTTGTGCGAAAACGCGTTTTAAGCATGCACATGCATCTTTTGGTAGACGCGGATGAAGTTTTCTGCAAAACCACAAGATGTGCATGCAAATGGTGCTTTTTGCAGAACGCGCACGTGGATTTCTACCAAACGACGTGCTAAGCATGCCGATGCTGCTCTTTTTAGCACCCGCGCACGCATTTGTGCGAAAACGCGTTTTAAGCATGCACATGCATCTTTTGGTAGACGCGGATGAAGTTTTCTGCAAAACGACAAGATGTGCATGCAAATGGTGCTTTTTGCAGGACGCGCACGTGGATTTCTACCAAACGACGTGCTAAGCATGCCGATGCTGCTCTTTTTAGCACCCGCGCACGGA
This sequence comes from Dermacentor andersoni, assembly GCF_023375885.2. Classification (NCBI taxonomy): domain Eukaryota; kingdom Metazoa; phylum Arthropoda; class Arachnida; order Ixodida; family Ixodidae; genus Dermacentor; species Dermacentor andersoni. The sequence goes on from NW_027314773.1 coordinate 343,784, forward strand.
TTTGTGCGAAAACGCGTTTTAAGCATGCACATGCATCTTTTGGTAGACGCGGATGAAGTTTTCTGCAAAACCACAAGATGTGCATGCAAATGGTGCTTTTGGCAGAACGCGCACGTGGATTTCTACCAAACGACGTGCTAAGCATGCCGATGCTGCTCTTTTTAGCACCCGCGCACGCATTTGTGCGAAAACGCGTTTAAGCATGCACATGCATCTTTTGGTAGACGCGGATGAAGTTTTCTGCAAAACCACAAGATGTGCATGCAAATGGTGCTTTTTGCAGAACGCGCTGGTGGATTTCTACCAAACGACGTGCAAAGCATGCCGATGCTGCTCTTTTTAGCACCCGCGCACGCATTTGTGCGAAAACGCGTTTTAAGCATGCACATGCATCTTTTGGTAGACGCAGATGAAGTTTTCTGCAAAACCACAAGATGTGCATGCAAATGGTGCTTTTTGCAGAACGCGCACGTGGATTTCTACCAAACGACGTGCTAAGCTTGCCGATGCTGCTCTTTTTAGCACCGGCGCACGGATTTGTGCGAAAACGCGTTTTAAGCATGCACATGCATCTTTTGGTAGACGCGGATGAAGTTTTCTGCAAAACCACAAGATGTGCATGCAAATGGTGCTTTTTGCAGAACGCGCACGTGGATTTCTACCAAACGACGTGCTAAGCATGCCGATGCTGCTCTTTTTAGCACCCGCGCAAGCATTTGTGCGAAAACGCGTTTTAAGCATGCACATGCATCTTTTGGTAGACGTGGATGAAGTTTTCTGCAAAACCACAAGATGTGCATGCAAATGGTGCTTTTTCAGAACGCGCACGTGGATTTCTACAAAACAACGTGCTAAATATGCCGATGCTGCTCTTTTTAGCACCAGCGCACGCATTTGTGCGAAAACGCGTTTTAAGCATGCACATGCATCTTTTGGTAGACGCGGATGAAGTTTTCTGCAAAACCACAAGATGTGCATGCAAATGGTGCTTTTTGCAGAACGCGCACGTGGATTTCTACCAAACGACGTGCTAAGCATGCCGATGCTGCTCTTTTTGGCACCCGCGCACGGATTTGTGCGAAAACGCGTTTTAAGCATGCACATGCATCTTTTGGTAGACGCGGATGAAGTTTTCTGCAAAACCACAAGATGTGCATGCAAATGGTGCTTTTGGCAGAACGCGCACGTGGATGTCTACCAAACGACGTGCTAAGCATGCCGATGCTGCTCTTTTTAGCACCCGCGCACGCATTTGTGCGAAAACGCGTTTTAAGCATGCACATGCATCTTTTGGTAGACGCGGATGAAGTTTTCTGCAAAACCACAAGATGTGCATGCAAATGGTGCTTTTAGCAGAACGCGCTGGTGGATTTCTACCAAACGACGTGCAAAGCATGCCGATGCTGCTCTTTTTAGCACCCGCGCACGCATTTGTGCGAAAACGCGTTTTAAGCATGCACATGCATCTTTTGGTAGACGCGGATGAAGTTTTCTGCAAAACCACAAGATGTGCATGCAAATGGTGCTTTTTGCAGAACGCGCACGTGGATTTCTACCAAACGACGTGCTAAGCATGCCGATGCTGCTCTTTTTAGCACCCGCGCACGGATTTGTGCGAAAACGCGTTTTAAGCATGCACATGCATCTTTTGGTAGACGCGGATGAAGTTTTCTGCAAAACCACAAGATGTGCATGCAAATGGTGCTTTTGGCAGAACGCGCACGTGGATTTCTACCAAACGACGTGCTAAGCATGCCGATGCTGCTCTTTTTAGCACCCGCGCACGCATTTGTGCGAAAACGCGTTTTAAGCATGCACATGCATCTTTTGGTAGACGCGGATGAAGTTTTCTGCAAAACCACAAGATGTGCATGCAAATGGTGCTTTTTGCAGAACGCGCTCGTGGATTTCTACCAAACGACGTGCTAAGCATGCCGATGCTGCTCTTTTTAGCACCCGCGCACGCATTTGTGCGAAAACGCGTTTTAAGCATGCACATGCATCTTTTGGTAGACGCGGATGAAGTTTTCTGCAAAACCACAAGATGTGCATGCAAATGGTGCTTTTTGCAGAACTTGCACGTGGATTTCTACCAAACGACGTGCTAAGCATGCCGATGCTGCTCTTTTTAGCACCCGCGCACGGATTTGTGCGAAAACGCGTTTTAAGCATGCACATGCATCTTTTGGTAGACGCGGATGAAGTTTTCTGCAAAACCACAAGATGTGCATGCAAATGGTGCTTTTGGCAGAACGCGCACGTGGATTTCTACCAAACGACGTGCTAAGCATGTCGATGCTGCTCTTTTTAGCACCCGCGCACGCATTTGTGCGAAAACGCGTTTTAAGCATGCACATGCATCTTTTGGTAGACGCGGATGAAGTTTTCTGCAAAACCACAAGATATGCATGCAAATGGTGCTTTTTGCAGAACGCGCACGTGGATTTCTACCAAACGACGTGCTAAGCATGCCGATGCTGCTCTTTTTAGCACCCGCGCACGCATTTGTGCGAAAACGCGTTTTAAGCATGCACATGCATCTTTTGGTAGACGCGGATGAAGTTTTCTGCAAAACCACAAGATGTGCATGCAAATGGTGCTTTTTGCAGAACGCGCACGTGGATTTCTACCAAACGACGTGCTAAGCTTGCCGATGCTGCTCTTTTTAGCACCGGCGCACGGATTTGTGCGAAAACGCGTTTTAAGCATGCACATGCATCTTTTGGTAGACGCGGATGAAGTTTTCTGCAAAACCACTTTTGTGCATGCAAATGGTGCTTTTGCAGAACGCGCACGTGGATTTCTACCAAACGACGTGCTAAGCATGCCGATGCTGCTCTTTTTAAGGCACCCGCGCACGCATTTGTGCGAAAACGCGTTTAAGCATGCACATGCATCTTTTGGTAGACGCGGATGAAGTATTTCTGCAAAACCACAAGATGTGCATGCAAATGGTGCTTTTTGCAGAACGCGCACGTGGATTTCTACCAAACGACGTGCTAAGCATGCCGATGCTGCTCTTTTTAGCACCCGCGCACGGATTTGTGCGAAAACGCGTTTTAAGCATGCACATGCATCTTTTGGTAGACGCGGATGAAGTTTTCTGCAAAACCACAAGATGTGCATGCAAATGGTGCTTTTGGCAGAACGCGCACGTGGATTTCTACCAAACGACGTGCTAAGCATGCCGATGCTGCTCTTTTTAGCACCCGCGCACGCATTTGTGCGAAAACGCGTTTTAAGCATGCACATGCATCTTTTGGTGGACGCGGATGAAGTTTTCTGCAAAACCACAAGATGTGCATGCAAATGGTGCTTTTTGCAGAACGCGCACGTGGATTTCTACCAAACGACGTGCTAAGCATGCCGATGCTGCTATTTTTAGCACCCGCGCACGCATTTGTGCGAAAACGCGTTTTAAGCATGCACATGCATCTTTTGGTAGACGCGGATGAAGTTTTCTGCAAAACCACAAGATGTGCATGCAAATGGTGCTTTTGGCAGAACGCGCACGTGGATTTCTACCAAACGACGTGCTAAGCATGCCGATGCTGCTCTTTTTAGCACCCGCGCACGCATTTGTGCGAAAACGCGTTTTAAGCATGCACATGCATCTTTGGTAGACGCGGATGAAGTTTTCTGCAAAACCACAAGATGTGCATGCAAATGGTGCTTTTGGCAGAACGCGCACGTGGATTTCTACCAAACAACGTGCTAAGCATGCCGATGCTGCTCTTTTTAGCACCCGCGCACGCATTTGTGCGAAAACGCGTTTTAAGCATGCACATGCATCTTTTGGTAGACGCGGATGAAGTTTTTCTGCAAAACCACAAGATGTGCATGCAAATGGTGCTTTTTGCAGAACGCGCACGTGGATTTCTACAAACAACGTGCTAAATATGCCGATGCTGCTCTTTTTAGCACCCGCGCACGCATTTGTGCGAAAACGCGGTTTTAAGCATGCACATGCATCTTTTGGTAGACGCGGATGAAGTTTTCTGCAAAACCACAAGATGTGCATGCAAATGGTGCTTTTTGCAGAACGCGCACGTGGATTTCTACTAAACGACGTGCTAAGCATGCCGATGCTGCTCTTTTTAGCACCGGCGCACGGATTTGTGCGAAAACGCGTTTTAAGCATGCACATGCATCTTTTGGTAGACGCGGATGAAGTTTTCTGCAAAACCACAAGATGTGCATGCAAATTGGTGCTTTTGGCAGAACGCGCACGTGGATTTCTACCAAACGACGTGCTAAGCATGCCGATGCTGCTCTTTTTAGCACCGCGCACGCATTTGTGCGAAAACGCGTTTTAAGCATGCACATGCATCTTTGGTAGACGCGGATGAAGTTTTCTGCAAAACCACAAGATGTGCATGCAAATGGTGCTTTTTGCAGAACGCGCACGTGGATTTCTACCAAACGACGTGCTAAGCATGCCGATGCTGCTCTTTTTTAGCACCCGCGCACGGATTTGTGCGAAAACGCGTTTTAAGCATGCACATGCATCTTTTGGTAGGACGCGATGAAGTTTTCTGCAAAACCACAAGATGTGCATGCAAATGGTGCTTTTGGCAGAACGCGCACGTGGATTTCTACCAACGACGTGCTAAGCATGCCGATGCTGCTATTTTTAGCACCCGCGCACGCATTTGTGCGAAAACGCGTTTTAAGCATGCACATGCATCTTTTGGTAGACGCGGATGAAGTTTTCTGCAAAACACAAGATAGTGCATGCAAATGGTGCTTTTTGCAGAACGCGCACGTGGATTTCTACCAACGACGTGCTAAGCATGCCGATGCTGCTATTTTTAGCACCCGCGCACGCATTTGTGCGAAAACGCGTTTTAAGCATGCACATGCATCTTTTGTAGACGCGGATGAAGTTTTCTGCAAAACCACAAGATGTGCATGCAAATGGTGCTTTTTGCAGAACGCGCACGTGGATTTCTACCAAACGACGTGCTAAGCATGCCGATGCTGCTCTTTTTAGCACCCGCGCACGCATTTGTGCGAAAACGCGTTTTAAGCATGCACATGCATCTTTTGTAGATGCGGATGAAGTTTCTGCAAAACACAAGATGTGCCATGCCAAATGGTGCTTTTTGCAGAACGCTCACGTGGATTTCTACACAACAACGTGCTAAATATGCCGATGCTGCTCTTTTTAGCACCCGCGCACGCATTTGTGCGAAAACGCGTTTTAAGCATGCACATGCATCTTTTGGTAGACGCGGATGAAGTTTTCTGCAAAACCACAAGATGTGCATGCAAATGGTGCTTTTTGCAGAACGCGCACGTGGATTTCTACCAAACGACGTGCTAAGCATGCCCGATGCTGCTCTTTTTAGCACCCGCGCACGCATTTGTGCGAAAACGCGTTTTAAGCATGCACATGCATCTTTTGGTAGACGCGGATGAAGTTTTCTGCAAAACCACAAGATGTGCATGCAAATGGTGCTTTTGGCAGAACGCGCACGTGGGATGTCTACCAAACGACGTGCTAAGCATGCCGATGCTGCTCTTTTTAGCACCCGCGCACGCATTGTGCGGAAAACGCGTTTTAAGCATGCACATGCATCTTTGGTAGACGCGAATGAAGTTTTCTGCAAAACCACAAGATGTGCATGCAAATGGTGCTTTTTGCAGAACGCGCTGGTGGATTTCTACCAAAACGATCGTGCAAAGCATGCCGATGCTGCTCTTTTTAGCACCCGCGCACGCATTTGTGCGAAAACGCGTTTTAAGCATGCACATGCATCTTTTGGTAGACGCAGATGAAGTTTCTGCAAAACCACAATATGTGCATGCTAATGGTGCTTTTTGCAGAACGCGCACGTGGATTTCTACCAAACGACGTGCTAAGCATGCCGATGCTGCTCTTTTAGCACCCGCGCACGGATTTGTGCGAAAACGCGTTTTTAAGCATGCACATGCATCTTTTGGTAGACGCGGATGAAGTTTTCTGCAAAACCACAAGATGTGCATGCAAATGGTGCTTTTGCAGAACGCGCACGTGGATTTCTACCAAACGACGTGCTAAGCATGCCGATGCTGCTCTTTTTAGCACCCGCGCACGGATTTGTGCGAAAACGCGTTTTAAGCATGCACATGCATCTTTTGGTAGACGCGGATGAAGTTTTCTGCAAAACCACAAGATGTGCATGCAAATGGTGCTTTTTGCAGAACGCGCTCGTGGATTTCTACCAAACGACGTGCTAAGCATGCCGATGCTGCTCTTTTTAGCACCCGCGCACGCATTTGTGCGAAAACGCGTTTAAGCATGCACATGCATTCTTTTGGTAGACGCGGATGAAGTTTTCTGCAAAACCACAAGATGTGCATGCAAACTGGTGCTTTTTGCAGAACGCGCACGTGGATTTCTACCAAACGACGTGCTAAGCATGCCGATGCTGCTATTTTTAGCACCCGCGCACGCATTTGTGCGAAAACGCGTTTAAGCATGCACATGCATCTTTTGGTAGACGCGGATGAAGTTTTCTGCAAAACCACAAGATGTGCATGCAAATGGTGCTTTTGGCAGAACGCGCACGTGGATTTCTACCAAACGACGTGCTAAGCATGCCGATGCTGCTCTTTTTAGCACCCGCGCACGCATTTGTGCGAAAACGCGTTTTAAGCATGCACATGCATCTTTGGTAGACGCGGATGAAGTTTTCTGCAAAACCACAAGATGTGCATGCAAATGGTGCTTTTTGCAGAACGCGCACGTGGATTTCTACCAAACAACGTGCTAAGCATGCCGATGCTGCTCTTTTTAGCACCCGCGCACGCATTTGTGCGAAAACGCGTTTTAAGCATGCACATGCATCTTTTGTAGACGCGGATGAAGTTTTCTGCAAAACCACAAGATGTGCATGCAAATGGTGCTATTTGCAGAACGCGCTCGTGGATTTCTACCAAACGACGTGCTAAGCATGCCGATGCTGCTCTTTTTAGCACCCGCGCACGCATTTGTGCGAAAACGCGTTTTTAGCATGCACATGCATCTTTTGGTAGACGCGGATGAAGTTTTCTGCAAAACCACAAGATGTGCATGCAAATGGTGCTTTTTGCAGAACGCGCACGTGGATTTCTACTAAACGACGTGCTAAGCATGCCGATGCTGCTCTTTTTAGCACCGGCGCACGGATTTGTGCGAAAACGCGTTTTAAGCATGCACATGCATCTTTTGGTAGACGCGGATGAAGTTTTCTGCAAAACCACAAGATGTGCATGCAAATGGTGCTTTTGGCAGAACGCGCACGTGGATTTCTACCAAACGACGTGCTAAGCATGCCGATGCTGCTCTTTTTAGCACCCGCGCACGCATTTGTGCGAAAACGCGTTTTAAGCATGCACATGCATCTTTTGGTAGACGCGGATGAAGTTTTCTGCAAAACCACAAGATGTGCATGCAAATGGTGCTTTTTGCAGAACGCGCACGTGGATTTCTACCAAACGACGTGCTAAGCATGCCGATGCTGCTATTTTTAGCACCCGCGCACGCATTTGTGCGAAAACGCGTTTTAAGCATGCACATGCATCTTTTGGTAGACGCGGATGAAGTTTTCTGCAAAACCACAAGATGTGCATGCAAATGGTGCTTTTTGCAGAACGCGCACGTGGATTTCTACCAAACGACGTGCTAAGCATGCCGATGCTGCTCTTTTTAGCACCCGCGCACGCATTTGTGCGAAAACGCGTTTTAAGCATGCACATGCATCTTTTGGTAGACGCGGATGAAGTTTTCTGCAAAACCACAAGATGTGCATGCAAATGGTGCTTTTTGCAGAACGCTCACGTGGATTTCTACCAAACAACGTGCTAAATATGCCGATGCTGCTCTTTTTAGCACCCGCGCACGAATTTGTGCGAAAACGCGTTTTAAGCATGCACATGCATCTTTTGGTAGACGCGGATGAAGTTTTCTGCAAAACCACAAGATGTGCATGCAAATGGTGCTTTTTGCAGAACGCGCACGTGGATTTCTACCAAACGACGTGCTAAGCATGCCGATGCTGCTCTTTTTAGCACCCGCGCACGGATTTGTGCGAAAACGCGTTTTAAGCATGCACATGCATCTTTTGGTAGACGCGGATGAAGTTTTCTGCAAAACCACAAGATTTGCATGCAAATGGTGCTTTTGGCAGAACGCGCACGTGGATGTCTACCAAACGACGTGCTAAGCATGCCGATGCTGCTCTTTTTAGCACCCGCGCACGCATTTGTGCGAAAACGCGTTTTAAGCATGCACATGCATCTTTTGGTAGACGCGGATGAAGTTTTCTGCAAAACCACAAGATGTGCATGCAAATGGTGCTTTTTGCAGAACGCGCTGGTGGATTTCTACCAAACGACGTGCTAAGCATGCCGATGCTGCTCTTTTTAGCACCCGCGCACGGATTTGTGCGAAAACGCGTTTTAAGCATGCACATGCATCTTTTGGTAGACGCGGATGAAGTTTTCTGCAAAACCACAAGATGTGCATGCAAATGGTGCTTTTGGCAGAACGCGCACGTGGATTTCTACCAAACGACGTGCTAAGCATGCCGATGCTGCTATTTTTAGCACCCGCGCACGCATTTGTGCGAAAACGCGTTTTAAGCATGCACATGCATCTTTTGGTAGACGCGGATGAAGTTTTCTGCAAAACCACAAGATGTGCATGCAAATGGTGCTTTTTGCAGAACGCGCACGTGGATTTCTACCAAACGACGTGCTAAGCATGCCGATGCTGCTATTTTTAGCACCCGCGCACGCATTTGTGCGAAAACGCGTTTTAAGCATGCACATGCATCTTTTGGTAGACGCGGATGAAGTTTTCTGCAAAACCACAAGATGTGCATGCAAATGGTGCTTTTTGCAGAACGCGCACGTGGATTTCTACCAAACGACGTGCTAAGCATGCCGATGCTGCTCTTTTAGCACCCGCGCACGCATTTGTGCGAAAAACGCGTTTTAAGCATGCACATGCATCTTTTGGTAGATGCGATGAAGTTTTCTGCAAAACCACAAGATGTGCATGCAAATGGTGCTTTTTGCAGAACGCTCACGTGGATTTCTACCAACAACGTGCTAAATATGCCGATGCTGCTCTTTTAGCACCCGCGCACGCATTTGTGCGAAAACGCGTTTTAAGCATGCACATGCATCTTTTGGTAGACGCGGATGAAGTTTTCTGCAAAACCACAAGATGTGCATGCAAATGGTGCTTTTGCAGAACGCGCACGTGGATTTCTACCAAACGACGTGCTAAGCATGCCGATGCTGCTCTTTTTAGCACCCGCGCACGCATTTGTGCGAAAACGCGTTTTAAGCATGCACATGCATCTTTTGGTAGACGCGGATGAAGTTTTCTGCAAAACCACAAGATGTGCATGCAAATGGTGCTTTTGGCAGAACGCGCACGTGGATGTCTACCAAACGACGTGCTAAGCATGCCGATGCTGCTCTTTTTAGCACCCGCGCACGCATTTGTGCGAAAACGCGTTTTAAGCATGCACATGCATCTTTTGGTAGACGCGGATGAAGTTTTCTGCAAAACCACAAGATGTGCATGCAAATGGTGCTTTTTTGCAGAACGCGCACGTGGATTTCTACCAAACGACGTGCTAAGCATGCCGATGCTGCTATTTTTAGCACCCGCGCACGCATTTGTGCGAAAAACGCGTTTTAAGCATGCACATGCATCTTTTGGTAGACGCGGATGAAGTTTTCTGCAAAACCACAAGATGTGCATGCAAATGGTGCTTTTTGCAGAACGCGCACGTGGATTTCTACCAAACGACGTGCTAGCATGCCGTGCTGCTCTTTTTAGCACCCGCGCACGCATTTGTGCGAAAACGCGTTTTAAGCATGCACATGCATCTTTTGGTAGATGCGGATGAAGTTTTCTGCAAAACCACAAGATGTGCATGCAAATGGTGCTTTTTGCAGAACGCTCACGTGGATTTCTACCAAACAACGTGCTAAATATGCCGATTGCTCTTTTTAGCACCCGCGCACGCATTTGTGCGAAAACGCGTTTTAAGCATGCACATGCATCTTTTGGTAGACGCGGATGAAGTTTTCTGCAAAACCACAAGATGTGCATGCAAATGGTGCTTTTGCAGAACGCGCACGTGGATTTCTACCAAACGACGTGCTAAGCATGCGATGCTGCTCTTTTTAGCACCCGCGCACGCATTTGTGCGAAAACGCGTTTTAAGCATGCACATGCATCTTTTGGTAGACGCGGATGAAGTTTTCTGCAAAACCACAAATGATGTGCATGCAAATGGTGCTTTTGGCAGAACGCGCACGTGGATGTCTACCAAACGACGTGCTAAGCATGCCGATGCTGCTCTTTTTAGCACCCGCGCACGCATTTGTGCGAAAACGCGTTTTAAGCATGCACATGCATCTTTTGGTAGACGCGGATGAAGTTTTCTGCAAAACACAAGATGTGCATGCAAATGGTGCTTTTTGCAGAACGCGCTGGTGGATTTCTACCAACGACGTGCAAAGCATGCCGATGCTGCTCTTTTTAGCACCCGCGCACGCATTTGTGCGAAACGCGTTTAAGCATGCACATGCATCTTTTGGTAGACGCAGATGAAGTTTTCTGCAAAACCACAATATGTGCATGCAAATGGTGCTTTTTGCAGAACGCGCACGTGGATTTCTACCAAACGACGTGCTAAGCATGCCGATGCTGCTCTTTTTAGCACCCGCGCACGGATTTGTGCGAAAACGCGTTTTAAGCATGCACATGCATCTTTGGTAGACGCGGATGAAGTTTTCTGCAAAACCACAAGATGTGCATGCAAATGGTGCTTTTTGCAGAACGCGCACGTGGATTTCTACCAAACGACGTGCTAAGCATGCCGATGCTGCTCTTTTTAGCACCCGCGCACGGATTTGTGCGAAAACGCGTTTTAAGCATGCACATGCATCTTTTGGTAGACGCGGATGAAGTTTTCTGCAAAACCACAAGATGTGCATGCAAATGGTGCTTTTTGCAGAACGCGCTCGTGGATTTCTACCAAACGACGTGCTAAGCATGCCGATGCTGCTCTTTTTAGCACCCGCGCACGCATTTGTGCGAAAACGCGTTTTAAGCATGCACATGCATCTTTTGGTAGACGCGGATGAAGTTTTCTGCAAAACCACAAGATGTGCATGCAAATGGTGCTTTTGCAGACGCGCACGTGGATTTCTACCAAACGACGTGCTAAGCATGCCGATGCTGCTATTTTTAGCACCCGCGCACGCATTTGTGCGAAAACGCGTTTAAGCATGCACATGCATCTTTTGGTAGACGCGGATGAAGTTTTCTGCAAAACCACAAGATGTGCATGCAAATGGTGCTTTTGGCAGAACGCGCACGTGGATTTCTACCAAACGACGTGCTAAGCATGCCGATGCTGCTCTTTTTAGCACCCGCGCACGCATTTGTGCGAAAACGCGTTTTAAGCATGCACATGCATCTTTTGGTAGACGCGGATGAAGTTTACTGCAAAACCACAAGATGTGCATGCAAATGGTGCTTTTGCAGAACGCGCACGTGGATTTCTACCAAACAACGTGCTAAGCATGCCGATGCTGCTCTTTTTAGCACCCGCGCACGCATTTGTGCGAAAACGCGTTTTAAGCATGCACATGCATCTTTTGTAGACGCGGATGAAGTTTTCTGCAAAACCACAAGATGTGCATGCAAATGGTGCTATTTGCAGAACGCGCTCGTGGATTTCTACCAAACGACGTGCTAAGCATGCCGATGCTGCTCTTTTTAGCACCCGCGCACGCATTTGTGCGAAAACGCGTTTTTAGCATGCACATGCATCTTTTGGTAGACGCGGATGAAGTTTTCTGCAAAACCACAAGATGTGCATGCAAATGGTGCTTTTTGCAGAACGCGCACGTGGATTTCTACTAAACGACGTGCTAAGCATGCCGATGCTGCTCTTTTTAGCACCGGCGCACGGATTTGTGCGAAAACGCGTTTTAAGCATGCACATGCATCTTTGGTAGACGCGGATGAAGTTTTCTGCAAAACCACAAGATGTGCATGCAAATGGTGCTTTTGGCAGAACGCGCACGTGGATTTCTACCAAACGACGTGCTAAGCATGCCGATGCTGCTCTTTTTAGCACCCGCGCACGCATTTGTGCGAAAACGCGTTTTAAGCATGCACATGCATCTTTTGGTAGACGCGGATGAAGTTTTCTGCAAAACCACAAGATGTGCATGCAGATGTGCTTTTTGCAGAACGCGCACGTGGATTTCTACCAAACGACGTGCTAAGCATGCCGATGCTGCTATTTTTAGCACCCGCGCACGCATTTGTGCGAAAACGCGTTTTAAGCATGCACATGCATCTTTTGGTAGACGCGGATGAAGTTTTCTGCAAAACCACAAGATGTGCATGCAAATGGTGCTTTTTGCAGAACGCGCACGTGGATTTCTACCAAACGACGTGCTAAGCATGCCGATGCTGCTCTTTTTAGCACCCGCGCACGCATTTGTGCGAAAACGCGTTTTAAGCATGCACATGCATCTTTTGGTAGACGCGGATGAAGTTTTCTGCAAAACCACAAGATGTGCATGCAAATGGTGCTTTTTGCAGAACGCTCACGTGGATTTCTACCAAACAACGTGCTAAATATGCCGATGCTGCTCTTTTTAGCACCCCGCGCACGAATTTGTGCGAAAACGCGTTTTAAGCATGCACATGATCTTTGGTAGACGCGGATGAAGTTTTCTGCAAAACCACAAGATGTGCATGCAAATGGTGCTTTTTGCAGAACGCGCACGTGGATTCTACCAAACGACGTGGCTAAGCATGCCGATGCTGCTCTTTTTAGCACCCGCGCACGGATTTGTGCGAAAACGCGTTTTAAGCATGCACATGCATCTTTTGGTAGACGCGGATGAAGTTTTCTGCAAAACACAAGATGTGGCATGCAAATGGTGCTTTTGGCAGAACGCGCACGTGGATGTCTACCAAACGACGTGCTAAGCATGCCGATGCTGCTCTTTTTAGCACCCGCGCACGCATTTGTGCGAAAACGCGTTTAAGCATGCACATGCATCTTTTGGTAGACGCGGATGAAGTTTTCTGCAAAACCACAAGATGTGCATGCAAATGGTGCTTTTGCAGAACGCGCTGGTGGATTTCTACCAAACGACGTGCAAACCATGCCGATGCTGCTCTTTTTAGCACCCGCGCACGCATTTGTGCGAAAACGCGTTTTAAGCATGCACATGCATCTTTTGGTAGACGCAGATGAAGTTTTCTGCAAAACCACAATATGTGCATGCAAATGGTGCTTTTTGCAGAACGCGCACGTGGATTTCTACCAAACGACGTGCTAAGCATGCCGATGCTGCTCTTTTTAGCACCCGCGCACGGATTTGTGCGAAAACGCGTTTTAAGCATGCACATGCATCTTTTGGTAGACGCGATGAAGTTTTCTGCAAAACCACAAGATGTGCATGCAATGGTGCTTTTGGCAGAACGCGCACGTGGATTTCTACCAAACGACGTGCTAAGCATGCCGATGCTGCTCTTTTTAGCACCCGCGCACGCATTTGTGCGAAAACGCGTTTTAAGCATGCACATGCATCTTTTGGTAGACGCGGATGAAGTTTCTGCAAAACCACAAGATGTGCATGCAAATGGTGCTTTTGCAGAACGCGCTCGTGGATTTCTACCAAACGACGTGCTAAGCATGCCGATGCTAGCTCTTTTAGCACCCGCGCACGCATTTGTGCGAAAACGCGTTTTAAGCAGTGCACATGCATCTTTTGGTAGACGCGGATGAAGTTTTCTGCAAAACCACAAGATGTGCATGCAAATGGTGCTTTTTGCAAAACGCGCACGTGGATTTCTACCAAACGACGTGCTAAGCATGCCGATGCTGCTATTTTTAGCACCCGCGCACGCATTTGTGCGAAAACGCGTTTAAGCATGCACATGCATCTTTTGGTAGACGCGGATGAAGTTTTCTGCAAAACCACAAGATGTGCATGCAAATGGTGCTTTTTGCAGAACGCGCTCGTGGATTTCTACCAAACGACGTGCTAAGCATGCCGATGCTGCTCTTTTTAGCACCCGCGCACGCATTTGTGCGAAAACGCGTTTTAAGCATGCACATGCATCTTTTGGTAGACGCGGATGAAGTTTTCTGCAAAACCACAAGATGTGCATGCAAATGGTGCTTTTTGCAGAACGCGCACGTGGATTTCTACCAAACGACGTGCTAAGCATGCCGATGCTGCTATTTTTAGCACCCGCGCACGCATTTGTGCGAAAACGCGTTTAAGCATGCACATGCATCTTTTGGTAGACGCGGATGAAGTTTTCTGCAAAACCACAAGATGTGCATGCAAATGGTGGTTTGGCAGAACGCGCACGTGGATTTCTACCAAACGACGTGCTAAGCATGCCGATGCTGCTCTTTTTAGCACCCGCGCACGCATTTGTGCGAAAACGCGTTTTAAGCATGCACATGCATCTTTTGGTAGACGCGGATGAAGTTTTCTGCAAAACCACAAGATGTGCATGCAAATGGTGCTTTTTGCAGAACGCGCACGTGGATTTCTACCAAACAACGTGCTAAGCATGCCGATGCTGCTCTTTTTAGCACCCGCGCACGCATTTGTGCGAAAACGCGTTTTAAGCATGCACATGCATCTTTTGGTAGACGCGGATGAAGTTTTCTGCAAAACCACAAGATGTGCATGCAAATGGTGCTATTTGCAGAACGCGCTCGTGGATTTCTACCAAACGACGTGCTAAGCATGCCGATGCTGCTCTTTTTAGCACCCGCGCACGCATTTGTGCGAAAACGCGTTTTAAGCATGCACATGCATCTTTTGGTAGACGCGGATGAAGTTTTCTGCAAAACCACAAGATGTGCATGCAAATGGTGCTTTTTGCAGAACGCGCACGTGGATTTCTACCAAACGACGTGCTAAGCATGCCGATGCTGCTATTTTTAGCACCCGCGCACGCATTTGTGCGAAAACGCGTTTTAAGCATGCACATGCATCTTTTGGTAGACGCGGATGAAGTTTTCTGCAAAACCACAAGATGTGCATGCAAATGGTGCTTTTTGCAGAACGCGCACGTGGATTTCTACCAAACGACGTGCTAAGCATGCCGATGCTGCTCTTTTTAGCACCCGCGCACGCATTTGTGCGAAAACGCGTTTTAAGCATGCACATGCATCTTTTGGTAGACGCGGATGAAGTTTTCTGCAAAACCACAAGATGTGCATGCAAATGGTGCTTTTTGCAGAACGCTCACGTGGATTTCTACCAAACAACGTGCTAAATATGCCGATGCTGCTCTTTTTAGCACCCGCGCACGCATTTGTGCGAAAACGCGTTTTAAGCATGCACATGCATCTTTTGGTAGACGCGGATGAAGTTTTCTGCAAAACCACAAGATGTGCATGCAAATGGTGCTTTTTGCAGAACGCGCACGTGGATTTCTACCAAACGACGTGCTAAGCATGCCGATGCTGCTCTTTTTAGCACCCGCGCACGGATTTGTGCGAAAACGCGTTTTAAGCATGCACATGCATCTTTTGGTAGACGCGGATGAAGTTTTCTGCAAAACCACAAGATGTGCATGCAAATGGTGCTTTTGGCAGAACGCGCACGTGGATGTCTACCAAACGACGTGCTAAGCATGCCGATGCTGCTCTTTTTAGCACCCGCGCACGCATTTGTGCGAAAACGCGTTTTAAGCATGCACATGCATCTTTTGGTAGACGCGGATGAAGTTTTCTGCAAAACCACAAGATGTGCATGCAAATGGTGCTTTTTGCAGAACGCGCTGGTGGATTTCTACCAAACGACGTGCAAAGCATGCCGATGCTGCTCTTTTTAGCACCCGCGCACGCATTTGTGCGAAAACGCGTTTTAAGCATGCACATGCATCTTTTGGTAGACGCAGATGAAGTTTTCTGCAAAACCACAATATGTGCATGCAAATGGTGCTTTTTGCAGAACGCGCACGTGGATTTCTACCAAACGACGTGCTAAGCATGCCGATGCTGCTCTTTTTAGCACCCGCGCACGGATTTGTGCGAAAACGCGTTTTAAGCATGCACATGCATCTTTTGGTAGACGCGGATGAAGTTTTCTGCAAAACCACAAGATGTGCATGCAAATGGTGCTTTTGGCAGAACGCGCACGTGGATTTCTACCAAACGACGTGCTAAGCATGCCGATGCTGCTCTTTTTAGCACCCACGCACGCATTTGTGCGAAAACGCGTTTGAAGCATGCACATGCATCTTTTGGTAGACGCGGATGAAGTTTTCTGCAAAACCACAAGATGTGCATGCAAATGGTGCTTTTTGCAGAACGCGCTCGTGGATTTCTACCAAACGACGTGCTAAGCATGCCGATGCTGCTCTTTTTAGCACCCGCGCACGCATTTGTGCGAAAACGCGTTTTAAGCATGCACATGCATCTTTTGGTAGACGCGGATGAAGTTTTCTGCAAAACCACAAGATGTGCATGCAAATGGTGCTTTTTGCAAAACGCGCACGTGGATTTCTACCAAACGACGTGCTAAGCATGCCGATGCTGCTATTTTTAGCACCCGCGCACGCATTTGTGCGAAAACGCGTTTAAGCATGCACATGCATCTTTTGGTAGACGCGGATGAAGTTTTCTGCAAAACCACAAGATGTGCATGCAAATGGTGCTTTTTGCAGAACGCGCACGTGGATTTCTACCAAACGACGTGCTAAGCATGCCGATGCTGCTATTTTTAGCACCCGCGCACGCATTTGTGCGAAAACGCGTTTTAAGCATGCACATGCATCTTTTGGTAGACGCGGATGAAGTTTTCTGCAAAACCACAAGATGTGCATGCAAATGGTGCTTTTTGCAGAACGCGCACGTGGATTTCTACCAAACGACGTGCTAAGCATGCCGATGCTGCTCTTTTTAGCACCCGCGCACGCATTTGTGCGAAAACGCGTTTTAAGCATGCACATGCATCTTTTGGTAGACGCGGATGAAGTTTTCTGGCAAAACCACAAGATGTGCATGCAAATGGTGCTTTTTGCAGAACGCGCACGTGGATTTCTACCAAACAACGTGCTAAATATGCCGATGCTGCTCTTTTTAGCACCCGCGCACGCATTTGTGCGAAAACGCGTTTTAAGCATGCACATGCATCTTTTGGTAGACGCGGATGAAGTTTTCTGCAAAACCACAAGATGTGCATGCAAATGGTGCTTTTTGCAGAACGCGCACGTGGATTTCTACCAAACGACGTGCTTAGCATGCCGATGCTGCTCTTTTTAGCACCCGCGCACGCATTTGTGCGAAAACGCGTTTTAAGCATGCACATGCATCTTTTGGTAGACGCGGATGGTTTTCTGCAAAACCACAAGATGTGCATGCAAATGGTGCTTTTTGCAGAACGCGCACGTGGATTTCTACCACACAACGTGCTAAATATGCCGATGCTGCTCTTTTTAGCACCCGCGCACGCATTTGTGCGAAAACGCGTTTTAAGCATGCACATGCATCTTTTGGTAGACGCGGATGAAGTTTTCTGCAAAACCACAAGATGTGCATGCAAATGGTGCTTTTTGCAGAACGCGCACGTGGATTTCTACCAAACGACGTGCTAAGCATGCCGATGCTGCTCTTTTTAGCACCCGCGCACGGATTTGTGCGAAAACGCGTTTTAAGCATGCACATGCATCTTTGGTAGACGCGGATGAAGTTTTCTGCAAAACCACAAGATGTGCATGCAAATGGTGCTTTTGGCAGAACGCGCACGTGGATTTCTACCAAACGACGTGCTAAGCATGCCGATGCTGCTCTTTTTAGCACCCGCGCACGCATTTGTGCGAAAACGCGTTTTAAGCATGCACATGCATCTTTTGGTAGACGCGGATGAAGTTTCTGCAAAACCACAAGATGTGCATGCAAATGGTGCTTTTTGCAGAACGCGCACGTGGATTTCTACCAAACGACGTGCTAAGCATGCCGATGCTGCTCTTTTTAGCACCCGCGCACGGATTTGTGCGAAAACGCGTTTTAAGCATGCACATGCATCTTTGGTAGACGCGGATGAAGTTTTCTGCAAAACCACAAGATGTGCATGCAAATGGTGCTTTTGGCAGAACGCGCACGTGGATTACTACCCAACGACGTGCTAAGCATGTCGATGCTGCTCTTTTTAGCACCCGCGCACGCATTTGTGCGAAAACGCGTTTTAAGCATGCACATGCATCTTTTGGTAGACGCGGATGAAGTTTTCTGCAAAACCACAAGATGTGCATGCAAATGGGTGCTTTTTGCAGAACGCGCACGTGGATTTCTACCAAACGACGTGCTAAGCATGCCGATTGCTGCTCTTTTTAGCACCCGCGCACGCATTTGTGCGAAAACGCGTTTTAAGCATGCAACATGCATCTTTTGGTAGACGCGGATGAAGTTTTCTGCAAAACCACAAGATGTGCATGGCAAATGGTGCTTTTTGCAGAACGCGCACGTGGATTTCTACCAAACGACGTGCTAAGCTTGCGATGCTGCTCTTTTTAGCACCGGCGCACGGATTTGTGCGAAAACGCGTTTTAAGCATGCACATGCATCTTTTGGTAGACGCGGATGAAGTTTTCTGCAAAACCACAAGATGTGCCTGCAAATGGTGCTTTGGCAGAACGCGCACGTGGATTTCTACCAAACGACGTGCTAAGCATGCCGATGCTGCTCTTTTTAGCACCCGCGCACGCATTTGTGCGAAACGCGTTTTAAGCATGCACATGCATCTTTTGGTAGACGCGGATGAAGTTTTCTGCAAAACCACAAGATGTGCATGCAAATGGTGCTTTTTGCAGAACGCGCACGTGGATTTCTACCAAACGGACGTGCTAAGCATGCCGATGCTGCTCTTTTTAGCACCCGCGCACGGATTTGTGCGAAAACGCGTTTTAAGCATGCACATGCATCTTTTGGTAGACGCGGATGAAGTTTTCTGCAAAACCACAAGATGTGCATGCAAATGGTGCTTTTGGCAGAACGCGCACGTGGATTTCTACCAAATGACGTGCTGAGCATGCAGATGCTGCTCTTTTTAGCACCCCGCGCACGCATTTGTGCGAAAACGCGTTTTAGCATGCACATGCATCTTTTGGTAGACGCGGATGAAGTTTTCTGCAAAACCACAAGATGTGCATGCAAATGGTGCTTTTTGCAGAACGCGCACGTGGATTTCTACCAAACGACGTGCTAAGCATGCCGATGCTGCTATTTTTAGCACCCGCGCACGCATTTGTGCGAAAACGCGTTTTAAGCATGCACATGCATCTTTTGGTAGACGCGGATGAAGTTTTCTGCAAAACCACAAGATGTGCATGCAAATGGTGCTTTTTGCAGAACGCGCACGTGGATTTCTACCAAACGACGTGCTAAGCATGCCGATGCTGCTATTTTTAGCACCCGCGCACGCATTTGTGCGAAAACGCGTTTTAAGCATGCACATGCATCTTTTGGTAGACGCGGATGAAGTTTTCTGCAAAAACCACAAGATGTGCATGCAAATGGTGCTTTTTGCAGAACGCGCACGTGGATTTCTACCAAACGACGTGCTAAGCATGCCGATGCTGCTCTTTTTAGCACCCGCGCACGCATTTGTGCGAAAACGCGTTTTAAGCATGCACATGCATCTTTTGGTAGACGCGGATGAAGTTTTCTGCAAAACCACAAGATGTGCATGCAAATGGTGCTTTTTGCAGAACGCGCACGTGGATTTCTACCAAACAACGTGCTAAATATGCCGATGCTGCTCTTTTTAGCACCCGCGCACGCATTTGTGCGAAAACGCGTTTTAAGCATGCACATGCATCTTTTGGTAGACGCGGATGAAGTTTTCTGCAAAACCACAAGATGTGCATGCAAATGGTGCTTTTTGCAGAACGCGCACGTGGATTTCTACCAAACGACGTGCTAAGCATGCCGATGCTGCTCTTTTTAGCACCCGCACACGGATTTGTGCGAAAACGCGTTTAAGCATGCACATGCATCTTTTGGTAGACGCGGATGAAGTTTTCTGCAAAACCACAAGATGTGCATGCAAATGGTGCTTTTGGCAGAACGCGCACGTGGATATCTACCAAACGACGTGCTAAGCATGCCGATGCTGCTCTTTTTAGCACCCGCGCACGCATTTGTGCGAAAACGCGTTTAAGCATGCACATGCATCTTTTGGTAGACGCGGATGAAGTTTTCTGCAAAACCACAAGATGTGCATGCAAATGGTGCTTTTTGCAGAACGCGCTGGTGGATTTCTACCAAACGACGTGCAAAGCATGCCGATGCTGCTCTTTTTAGCACCCGCGCACGCATTTGTGCGAAAACGCGTTTTAAGCATGCACATGCATCTTTTGGTAGACGCAGATGAAGTTTTCTGCAAAACCACAAGATGTGCATGCAAATGGTGCTTTTTGCAGAACGCGCACGTGGATTTCTACCAAACGACGTGCTAAGCATGCCGATGCTGCTCTTTTTAGCACCCGCGCACGGATTTGTGCGAAAACGCGTTTTAAGCATGCACATGCATCTTTTGGTAGACGCGGATGAAGTTTTCTGCAAAACCACAAGATGTGCATGCAAATGGTGCTTTTGGCAGAACGCGCACGTGGATTTCTACCAAACGACGTGCTAAGCATGCCGATGCTGCTCTTTTTAGCACCCGCGCACGCATTTGTGCGAAAACGCGTTTTAAGCATGCACATGCATCTTTTGGTAGACGCGGATGAAGTTTTCTGCAAAACCACAAGATGTGCATGCAAATGGTGCTTTTTGCAGAACGCGCTCGTGGATTTCTACCAAACGACGTGCTAAGCATGCCGATGCTGCTCTTTTTAGCACCCGCGCACGCATTTGTGCGAAAACGAGTTTTAAGCATGCACATGCATCTTTTGGTAGACGCGGATGAAGTTTTTCTGCAAAACCACAAGAGTTGCATGCAAATGGTGCTTTTTGCAGAACGCGCACGTGGATTTCTACCAAACGACGTGCTAAGCATGCCGATGCTGCTCTTTTTAGCACCCGCGCACGCATTTGTGCGAAAACGCGTTTTAAGCATGCACATGCATCTTTTGGTAGACGCGGATGAAGTTTTCTGCAAAACCACAAGATGTGCATGCAAATGGTGCTTTTTGCAGAACGCGCTCGTGGATTTCTACCAAACGACGTGCTAAGCATGCCGATGCTGCTCTTTTTAGCACCCGCGCACGCATTTGTGCGAAAACGCGTTTTAAGCATGCACATGCATCTTTTGGTAGACGCGGATGAAGGTTTCTGCAAAAACCACAAGATGTGCATGCAAATGGTGCTTTTGCAGAACGCGCACGTGGATTTCTACCAACGACGTGCTAAGCATGCCGATGCTGCTCTTTTTAGCACCCGCGCACGCATTTGTGCGAAAACGCGTTTTAAGCATGCACATGCATCTTTTGGTAGACGCGGATGAAGTTTCTGCAAAACCACAATATGTGCATGCAAATGGTGCTTTTTGCAGAACGCGCACGTGGATTTCTACCAAACGACGTGCTAAGCATGCCGATGCTGCTCTTTTTAGCACCCGCGCACGGATTTGTGCGAAAACGCGTTTTAAGCATGCACATGCATCTTTTGGTAGACGCGGATGAAGTTTTCTGCCAAAACCACAAGATGTGCATGCAAATGGTGCTTTTGGCAGAACGCGCACGTGGATTTCTACCAAACGACGTGCTAAGCATGCCGATGCTGCTCTTTTAGCACCCGCGCACGCATTTGTGCGAAAACGCGTTTTAAGCATGCACATGCATCTTTGGTAGACGCGGATGAAGTTTTCTGCAAAACCACAAGATGTGCATGCAAATGGTGCTTTTTGCAGAACGCGCTCGTGGATTTCTACCAAACGACGTGCTAAGCATGCCGATGCTGCTCTTTTTAGCACCCGCGCACGCATTTGTGCGAAAACGCGTTTTAAGCATGCACATGCATCTTTTGGTAGACGCGGATGAAGTTTTCTGCAAAACCACAAGATGTGCATGCAAATGGTGATTTTTGCCGAACGCGCACGTGGATTTCTACCAAACGACGTGCTAAGCATGCCGATGCTGCTCTTTTTAGCACCCGCGCACGGATTTGTGCGAAAACGCGTTTTAAGCATGCACATGCATCTTTTGGTAGACGCGGATGTTTTCTGCAAAACCACAAGATGTGCATGCAAATGGTGCTTTTGGCAGAACGCGCACGTGGATTTCTATCAAACGACGTGCTAAGCATGTCGATGCTGCTCTTTTTAGCATCCGCGCACGCATTTGTGCGAAAACGCGTTTTAAGCATGCACATGCATCTTTTGGTAGACGCGGATGAAGTTTTCTGCAAAACCACAAGATGTGCATGCAAATGGTGCTTTTTGCAGAACGCGCACGTGGATTTCTACCAAACGACGTGCTAAGCATGCCGATGCTGCTCTTTTTAGCACCCGCGCACGCATTTGTGCGAAAACGCGTTTTAAGCATGCACATGCATCTTTTGGTAGACGCGGATGAAGGTTTCTGCAAAACCACAAGATGTGCATGCAAATGGTGCTTTTTGCAGAACGCGCACGTGGATTTCTACCAAACGACGTGCTAAGCATGCCGATGCTGCTCTTTTTAGCACCCGCGCACGCATTTGTGCGAAAACGCGTTTTAAGCATGCACATGCATCTTTTGGTAGACGCGGATGAAGTTTTCTGCAAAACCACAAGATGTGCATGCAAATGGTGCTTTTTGCAGAACGCGCACGTGGATTTCTACCAAACGACGTGCTAAATATGCCGATGCTGCTCTTTTTAGCACCCGCGCGCGCATTTGTGCGAAAACGCGTTTTAAGCATGCACATGCATCTTTTGGTAGACGCGGATGAAGTTTTCTGCAAAACCACAAGATGTGCATGCAAATGGTGCTTTTTGCAGAACGCGCACGTGGATTTCTACCAAACGACGTGCTAAGCATGCCGATGCTGCTCTTTTTAGCACCCGCGCACGGATTTGTGCGAAAACGCGTTTTAAGCATGCACATGCATCTTTTGGTAGACGCGGATGAAGTTTTCTGCAAAACCACAAGATGTGCATGCAAATGGTGCTTTTGGCAGAACGCGCACGTGGATTTCTACCAAACGACGTGCTAAGCATGCCGATGCTGCTCTTTTTAGCACCCGCGCACGCATTTGTGCGAAAACGCGTTTTAAGCATGCACATGCATCTTTTGGTAGACGCGGATGAAGTTTTCTGCAAAACCACAAGATGTGCATGCAAATGGTGCTTTTTGCAGAACGCGCACGTGGATTTCTACCAAACGACGTGCTAAGCATGCCGATGCTGCTATTTTTAGCACCCGCGCACGCATTTGTGCGAAAACGCGTTTTAAGCATGCACATGCATCTTTTGGTAGACGCGGATGAAGTTTTCTGCAAAACCACAAGATGTGCATGCAAATGGTGCTTTTTGCAGAACGCGCTCGTGGATTTCTACCAAACGACGTGCTAAGCATGCCGATGCTGCTCTTTTTAGCACCCGCGCACGCATTTGTGCGAAAACGCGTTTTAAGCATGCACATGCATCTTTTGGTAGACGCGGATGAAGTTTTCTGCAAAACCACAAGATGTGCATGCAAATGGTGCTTTTTGCAGAACGCGCACGTGGATTTCTACCAAACGACGTGCTAAGCATGCCGATGCTGCTCTTTTTAGCACCCGCGCACGGATTTGTGCGAAAACGCGTTTTAAGCATGCACATGCATCTTTTGGTAGACGCGGATGTTTTCTGCAAAACCACAAGATGTGCATGCAAATGGTGCTTTTGGCAGAACGCGCACGTGGATTTCTATCAAACGACGTGCTAAGCATGTCGATGCTGCTCTTTTTAGCATCCGCGCACGCATTTGTGCGAAAACGCGTTTTAAGCATGCACATGCATCTTTTGGTAGACGCGGATGAAGTTTTCTGCAAAACCACAAGATGTGCATGCAAATGGTGCTTTTTGCAGAACGCGCACGTGGATTTCTACCAAACGACGTGCTAAGCATGCCGATGCTGCTCTTTTTAGCACCCGCGCACGCATTTGTGCGAAAACGCGTTTTAAGCATGCACATGCATCTTTTGGTAGACGCGGATGAAGGTTTCTGCAAAACCACAAGATGTGCATGCAAATGGTGCTTTTTGCAGAACGCGCACGTGGATTTCTACCAAACGACGTGCTAAGCATGCCGATGCTGCTCTTTTTAGCACCCGCGCACGCATTTGTGCGAAAACGCGTTTTAAGCATGCACATGCATCTTTTGGTAGACGCGGATGAAGTTTTCTGCAAAACCACAAGATGTGCATGCAAATGGTGCTTTTTGCAGAACGCGCACGTGGATTTCTACCAAACGACGTGCTAAATATGCCGATGCTGCTCTTTTTAGCACCCGCGCGCGCATTTGTGCGAAAACGCGTTTTAAGCATGCACATGCATCTTTTGGTAGACGCGGATGAAGTTTTCTGCAAAACCACAAGATGTGCATGCAAATGGTGCTTTTTGCAGAACGCGCACGTGGATTTCTACCAAACGACGTGCTAAGCATGCCGATGCTGCTCTTTTTAGCACCCGCGCACGGATTTGTGCGAAAACGCGTTTTAAGCATGCACATGCATCTTTTGGTAGACGCGGATGAAGTTTTCTGCAAAACCACAAGATGTGCATGCAAATGGTGCTTTTGGCAGAACGCGCACGTGGATTTCTACCAAACGACGTGCTAAGCATGCCGATGCTGCTCTTTTTAGCACCCGCGCACGCATTTGTGCGAAAACGCGTTTTAAGCATGCACATGCATCTTTTGGTAGACGCGGATGAAGTTTTCTGCAAAACCACAAGATGTGCATGCAAATGGTGCTTTTTGCAGAACGCGCACGTGGATTTCTACCAAACGACGTGCTAAATATGCCGATGCTGCTCTTTTTTAGCACCCGCCGCGCGCATTTGTGCGAAAACGCGTTTTAAGCATGCACATGCATCTTTTGGTAGACGCGGATGAAGTTTTCTGCAAAACCACAAGATGTGCATGCAAATGGTGCTTTTTGCAGAACGCGCACGTGGATTTCTACCAAACGACGTGCTAAGCATGCCGATGCTGCTCTTTTTAGCACCCGCGCACGGATTTGTGCGAAAACGCGTCGTTTTAAGCATGCACATGCATCTTTTGGTAGACGCGGATGAAGTTTTCTGCAAAAACCACAAGATGTGCATGCAAATGGTGCTTTTTGGCAGAACGCGCACGTGGATTTCTACCAAACGACGTGCTAAGCATGCCGATGCTGCTCTTTTTAGCACCCGCGCACGCATTTGTGCGAAAACGCGTTTTAAGCATGCACATGCATCTTTTGGTAGACGCGGATGAAGTTTTTCTGCAAAACCACAAGATGTGCATGCAAATGGTGCTTTTTGCAGAACGCGCACGTGGATTTCTACCAAACGACGTGCTAAGCATGCCGATGCTGCTCTTTTTAGCACCCGCGCACGCATTTGTGCGAAAACGCGTTTTAAGCATGCACATGCATCTTTTGGTAGACGCGGATGAAGTTTTCTGCAAAACCACAAGATGTGCATGCAAATGGTGCTTTTTGCAGAACGCGCACGTGGATTTCTTTCTACCAAACGACGTGCTAAGCATGCCGATGCTGCTCTTTTTAGCACCCGCGCACGGATTTGTGCGAAAACGCGTTTTAAGCATGCACATGCATCTTTTGGTAGACGCGGATGAAGTTTTCTGCAAAACCACAAGATGTGCATGCAAATGGTGCTTTTTGCAGAACGCGCACGTGGATTTCTACCAAACGACGTGCTAAGCATGCCGATGCTGCTCTTTTTAGCACCCGCGCACGGATTTGTGCGAAAACGCGTTTTAAGCATGCACATGCATCTTTTGGTAGACGCGGATGTTTTCTGCAAAACCACAAGATGTGCATGCAAATGGTGCTTTTGGCAGAACGCGCACGTGGATTTCTATCAAACGACGTGCTAAGCATGTCGATGCTGCTCTTTTTAGCATCCGCGCACGCATTTGAGCGAAAACGCGTTTTAAGCATGCACATGCATCTTTTGGTAGACGCGGATGAAGTTTTCTGCAAAACCACAAGATGTGCATGCAAATGGTGCTTTTTGCAGAACGCGCACGTGGATTTCTACCAAACGACGTGCTAAGCATGCCGATGCTGCTCTTTTTAGCACCCGCGCACGCATTTGTGCGAAAACGCGTTTTAAGCATGCACATGCATCTTTTGGTAGACGCGGATGAAGGTTTCTGCAAAACCACAAGATGTGCATGCAAATGGTGCTTTTTGCAGAACGCGCACGTGGATTTCTACCAAACGACGTGCTAAGCATGCCGATGCTGCTCTTTTTAGCACCCGCGCACGCATTTGTGCGAAAACGCGTTTTAAGCATGCACATGCATCTTTTGGTAGACGCGGATGAAGTTTTCTGCAAAACCACAAGATGTGCATGCAAATGGTGCTTTTTGCAGAACGCGCACGTGGATTTCTACCAAACGACGTGCTAAATATGCCGATGCTGCTCTTTTTAGCACCCGCGCGCGCATTTGTGCGAAAACGCGTTTTAAGCATGCACATGCATCTTTTGGTAGACGCGGATGAAGTTTTCTGCAAAACCACAAGATGTGCATGCAAATGGTGCTTTTTGCAGAACGCGCACGTGGATTTCTACCAAACGACGTGCTAAGCATGCCGATGCTGCTCTTTTTAGCACCCGCGCACGGATTTGTGCGAAAACGCGTTTTAAGCATGCACATGCATCTTTTGGTAGACGCGGATGAAGTTTTCTGCAAAACCACAAGATGTGCATGCAAATGGTGCTTTTGGCAGAACGCGCACGTGGATTTCTACCAAACGACGTGCTAAGCATGCCGATGCTGCTCTTTTTAGCACCCGCGCACGCATTTGTGCGAAAACGCGTTTTAAGCATGCACATGCATCTTTTGGTAGACGCGGATGAAGTTTTCTGCAAAACCACAAGATGTGCATGCAAATGGTGCTTTTTGCAGAACGCGCACGTGGATTTCTACCAAACGACGTGCTAAGCATGCCGATGCTGCTATTTTTAGCACCCGCGCACGCATTTGTGCGAAAACGCGTTTTAAGCATGCACATGCATCTTTTGGTAGACGCGGATGAAGTTTTCTGCAAAACCACAAGATGCGCATGCAAATGGTGCTTTTTGCAGAACGCGCACGTGGATTTCTACCAAACGACGTGCTAAGCATGCCGATGCTGCTCTTTTTAGCACCCGCGCACGCATTTGTGCGAAAACGCGTTTTAAGCATGCACATGCATCTTTTGGTAGACGCGGATGAAGTTTTCTGCAAAACCACAAGATGTGCATGCAAATGGTGCTTTTTGCAGAACGCGCACGTGGATTTCTACCAAACGACGTGCTAAGCATGCCGATGCTGCTCTTTTTAGCACCCGCGCACGGATTTGTGCGAAAACGCGTTTTAAGCATGCACATGCATCTTTTGGTAGACGCGGATGAAGTTTTCTGAAAAACCACAAGATGTGCATGCAAATGGTGCTTTTGGCAGAACGCGCACGTGGATTTCTACCAAACGACGTGCTAAGCATGCCGATGCTGCTCTTTTTAGCACCCGCGCACGCATTTGTGCGAAAACGCGTTTTAAGCATGCACATGCATCTTTTGGTAGACGCGGATGAAGTTTTCTGCAAAACCACAAGATGTGCATGCAAATGGTGCTTTTTGCAGAACGCGCTCGTGGATTTCTACCAAACGACGTGCTAAGCATGCCGATGCTGCTCTTTTTAGCACCCGCGCACGCATTTGTGCGAAAACGCGTTTTAAGCATGCACATGCATCTTTTGGTAGACGCGGATGAAGTTTTCTGCAAAACCACAAGATGTGCATGCAAATGGTGCTTTTTGCAGAACGCGCACGTGGATTTCTACCAAACGACGTGCTAAGCATGCCGATGCTGCTCTTTTTAGCACCCGCGCACGCATTTGTGCGAAAACGCGTTTTAAGCATGCACATGCATCTTTTGGTAGACGCGGATGAAGTTTTCTGCAAAACCACAAGATGTGCATGCAAATGGTGCTTTTTGCAGAACGCGCACGTTGATTTCTACCAAACGACGTGCTAAATATGCCGATGCTGCTCTTTTTAGCACCCGCGCGCGCATTTGTGCGAAAACGCGTTTTAAGCATGCACATGCATCTTTTGGTTGACGCGGATGAAGTTTTCTGCAAAACCACAAGATGTGCATGCAAATGGTGCTTTTTGCAGAACGCGCACGTGGATTTCTACCAAACGACGTGCTAAGCATGCCGATGCTGCTCTTTTTAGCACCCGCGCACGGATTTGTGCGAAAACGCGTTTTAAGCATGCACATGCATCTTTTGGTAGACGCGGATGACGTTTTCTGCAAAACCACAAGATGTGCATGCAAATGGTGCTTTTGGCAGAACGCGCACGTGGATTTCTACCAAACGACGTGCTAAGCATGCCGATGCTGCTCTTTTTAGCACCCGCGCACGCATTTGTGCGAAAACGCGTTTTAAGCATGCACATGCATCTTTTGGTAGACGCGGATGAAGTTTTCTGCAAAACCACAAGATGTGCATGCAAATGGTGCTTTTTGCAGAACGCGCACGTGGATTTCTACCAAACAACGTGCTAAATATGCCGATGCTGCTCTTTTTAGCACCCGCGCACGCATTTGTGCGAAAACGCGTTTTAAGCATGCACATGCATCTTTTGGTAGACGCGGATGAAGTTTTCTGCAAAACCACAAGATGTGCATGCAAATGGTGCTTTTTGCAGAACGCGCACGTGGATTTCTACCAAACGACGTGCTAAGCATGCCGATGCTGCTCTTTTTAGCACCCGCACACGGATTTGTGCGAAAACGCGTTTTAAGCATGCACATGCATCTTTTGGAAGATGCGGATGAAGTTTTCTGCAAAACCACAAGATGTGCATGCAAATGGTGCTTTTGGCAGAACGCGCACGTGGATGTCTACCAAACGACGTGCTAAGCATGCCGATGCTGCTCTTTTTAGCACCCGCGCACGCATTTGTGCGAAAACGCGTTTTAAGCATGCACATGCATCTTTTGGTAGACGCGGATGAAGTTTTCTGCAAAACCACAAGATGTGCATGCAAATGGTGCTTTTTGCAGAACGCGCTGGTGGATTTCTACCAAACGACGTGCAAAGCATGCCGATGCTGCTCTTTTTAGCACCCGCGCACGCATTTGTGCGAAAACGCGTTTTAAGCATGCACATGCATCTTTTGGTAGACGCAGATGAAGTTTTCTGCAAAACCACAAGATGTGCATGCAAATGGTGCTTTTTGCAGAACGCGCACGTGGATTTCTACCAAACGACGTGCTAAGCATGCCGATGCTGCTCTTTTTAGCACCCGCGCACGGATTTGTGCGAAAACGCGTTTTAAGCATGCACATGCATCTTTTGGTAGACGCGGATGAAGTTTTCTGCAAAACCACAAGACGTGCATGCAAATGGTGCTTTTGGCAGAACGCGCACGTGGATTTCTACCAAACGACGTGCTAAGCATGCCGATGCTGCTCTTTTTAGCACCCGCGCACGCATTTGTGCGAAAACGCGTTTTAAGCATGCACATGCATCTTTTGGTAGACGCGGATGAAGTTTTCTGCAAAACCACAAGATGTGCATGCAAATGGTGCTTTTTGCAGAACGCGCTCGTGGATTTCTACCAAACGACGTGCTAAGCATGCCGATGCTGCTCTTTTTAGCACCCGCGCACGCATTTGTGCGAAAACGCGTTTTAAGCATGCACATGCATCTTTTGGTAGACGCAGATGAAGTTTTCTGCAAAACCACAAGATGTGCATGCAAATGGTGCTTTTTGCAGAACGCGCACGTGGATTTCTACCAAACGACGTGCTAAGCATGCCGATGCTGCTCTTTTTAGCACCCGCGCACGGATTTGTGCGAAAACGCGTTTTAAGCATGCACATGCATCTTTTGGTAGACGCGGATGAAGTTTTCTGCAAAACCACAAGATGTGCATGCAAATGGTGCTTTTGGCAGAACGCGCACGTGGATTTCTACCAAACGACGTGCTAAGCATGCCGATGCTGCTCTTTTTAGCACCCGCGCACGCATTTGTGCGAAAACGCGTTTTAAGCATGCACATGCATCTTTTGGTAGACGCGGATGAAGTTTTCTGCAAAACCACAAGATGTGCATGCAAATGGTGCTTTTTGCAGAACGCGCTCGTGGATTTCTACCAAACGACGTGCTAAGCATGCCGATGCTGCTCTTTTTAGCACCCGCGCACGCATTTGTGCGAAAACGCGTTTTAAGCATGCACATGCATCTTTTGGTAGACGCGGATGAAGTTTTCTGCAAAACCACAAGATGTGCATGCAAATGGTGCTTTTTGCAGAACGCGCACGTGGATTTCTACCAAACGACGTGCTAAGCATGCCGATGCTGCTCTTTTTAGCACCCGCGCACGGATTTGTGCGAAAACGCGTTTTAAGCATGCACATGCATCTTTTGGTAGACGCGGATGAAGTTTTCTGCAAAACCACAAGATGTGCATGCAAATGGTGCTTTTGGCAGAACGCGCACGTGGATTTCTACCAAACGACGTGCTAAGCATGTCGATGCTGCTCTTTTTAGCACCCGCGCACGCATTTGTGCGAAAACGCGTTTTAAGCATGCACATGCATCTTTTGGTAGACGCGGATGAAGTTTTCTGCAAAACCACAAGATGTGCATGCAAATGGTGCTTTTTGCAGAACGCGCACGTGGATTTCTACCAAACGACGTGCTAAGCATGCCGATGCTGCTCTTTTTAGCACCCGCGCACGCATTTGTGCGAAAACGCCTTTTAAGCATGCACATGCATCTTTTGGTAGACGCGGATGAAGTTTTCTGCAAAACCACAAGATGTGCATGCAAATGGTGCTTTTTGCAGAACGCGCACGTGGATTTCTACCAAACGACGTGCTTAGCATGCCGATGCTGCTCTTTTTAGCACCCGCGCACGCATTTGTGCGAAAATGCGTTTTAAGCATGCACATGCATCTTTTGGTAGACGCGGATGAAGTTTTCTGCAAAACCACAAGATGTGCATGCAAATGGTGCTTTTTGCAGAACGCGCACGTGGATTTCTACCAAACGACGTGCTAAATATGCCGATGCTGCTCTTTTTAGCACACGCGCGCGCATTTGTGCGAAAACGCGTTTTAAGCATGCACATGCATCTTTTGGTAGACGCGGATGAAGTTTTCTGCAAAACCACAAGATGTGCATGCAAATGGTGCTTTTTGCAGAACGCGCACGTGGATTTCTACCAAACAACGTGCTAAATATGCCGATGCTGCTCTTTTTAGCACCCGCGCACGCATTTGTGCGAAAACGCGTTTTAAGCATGCACATGCATCTTTTGGTAGACGCGGATGAAGTTTTCTGCAAAACCACAAGATGTGCATGCAAATGGTGCTTTTTGCAGAACGCGCACGTGGATTTCTACCAAACGACGTGCTAAGCATGCCGATGCTGCTCTTTTTAGCACCCGCACACGGATTTGTGCGAAAACGCGTTTTAAGCATGCACATGCATCTTTTGGAAGATGCGGATGAAGTTTTCTGCAAAACCACAAGATGTGCATGCAAATGGTGCTTTTGGCAGAACGCGCACGTGGATGTCTACCAAACGACGTGCTAAGCATGCCGATGCTGCTCTTTTTAGCACCCGCGCACGCATTTGTGCGAAAACGCGTTTTAAGCATGCACATGCATCTTTTGGTAGACGCGGATGAAGTTTTCTGCAAAACCACAAGATGTGCATGCAAATGGTGCTTTTTGCCGAACGCGCTGGTGGATTTCTACCAAACGACGTGCAAAGCATGCCGATGCTGCTCTTTTTAGCACCCGCGCACGCATTTGTGCGAAAACGCGTTTTAAGCATGCACATGCATCTTTTGGTAGACGCAGATGAAGTTTTCTGCAAAACCACAAGATGTGCATGCAAATGGTGCTTTTTGCAGAACGCGCACGTGGATTTCTACCAAACGACGTGCTAAGCATGCCGATGCTGCTCTTTTTAGCACCCGCGCACGGATTTGTGCGAAAACGCGTTTTAAGCATGCACATGCATCTTTTGGTAGACGCGGATGAAGTTTTCTGCAAAACCACAAGACGTGCATGCAAATGGTGCTTTTGGCAGAACGCGCACGTGGATTTCTACCAAACGACGTGCTAAGCATGCCGATGCTGCTCTTTTTAGCACCCGCGCACGCATTTGTGCGAAAACGCGTTTTAAGCATGCACATGCATCTTTTGGTAGACGCGGATGAAGTTTTCTGCAAAACCACAAGATGTGCATGCAAATGGTGCTTTTTGCAGAACGCGCTCGTGAATTTCTACCAAACGACGTGCTAAGCATGCCGATGCTGCTCTTTTTAGCACCCGCGCACGCATTTGTGCGAAAACGCGTTTTAAGCATGCACATGCATCTTTTGGTAGATGCAGATGAAGTTTTCTGCAAAACCACAAGATGTGCATGCAAATGGTGCTTTTTGCAGAACGCGCACGTGGATTTCTACCAAACGACGTGCTAAGCATGCCGATGCTGCTCTTTTTAGCACCCGCGCACGGATTTGTGCGAAAACGCGTTTTAAGCATGCACATGCATCTTTTGGTAGACGCGGATGAAGTTTTCTGCAAAACCACAAGATGTGCATGCAAATGGTGCTTTTGGCAGAACGCGCACGTGGATTTCTACCAAACGACGTGCTAAGCATGCCGATGCTGCTCTTTTTAGCACCCGCGCACGCATTTGTGCGAAAACGCGTTTTAAGCATGCACATGCATCTTTTGGTAGACGCGGATGAAGTTTTCTGCAAAACCACAAGATGTGCATGCAAATGGTGCTTTTTGCAGAACGCGCTCGTGGATTTCTACCAAACGACGTGCTAAGCATGCCGATGCTGCTCTTTTTAGCACCCGCGCGCGCATTTGTGCGAAAACGCGTTTTAAGCATGCACATGCATCTTTTGGTAGACGCGGATGAAGTTTTCTGCAAAACCACAAGATGTGCATGCAAATGGTGCTTTTTGCAGAACGCGCACGTGGATTTCTACGAAACGACGTGCTAAGCATGCCGATGCTGCTCTTTTTAGCACCCGCGCACGGATTTGTGCGAAAACGCGTTTTAAGCATGCACATGCATCTTTTGGTAGACGCGGATGAAGTTTTCTGCAAAACCACAAGATGTGCATGCAAATGGTGCTTTTGGCAGAACGCGCACGTGGATTTCTACCAAACGACGTGCTAAGCATGACGATGCTGCTCTTTTTAGCACCCGCGCACGCATTTGTGCGAAAACGCGTTTTAAGCATGCACATGCATCTTTTGGTAGACGCGGATGAAGTTTTCTGCAAAACCACAAGATGTGCATGCAAATGGTGCTTTTTGCAGAACGCGCTCGTGGATTTCTACCAAACGACGTGCTAAGCATGCCGATGCTGCTCTTTTTAGCACCCGCGCACGCATTTGTGCGAAAACGCGTTTTAAGCATGCACATGCATCTTTTGGTAGAGGCGGATGAAGTTTTCTGCAAAACCACAAGATGTGCATGCAAATGGTGCTTTTTGCAGAACGCGCACGTGGATTTCTACCAAACGACGTGCTAAGCATGCCGATGCTGCTCTTTTTAGCACCCGCGCACGGATTTGTGCGAAAACGCGTTTTAAGCATGCACATGCATCTTTTGGTAGACGCGGATGAAGTTTTCTGCAAAACCACAAGATGTGCATGCAAATGGTGCTTTTGGCAGAACGCGCACGTGGATTTCTACCAAACGACGTGCTAAGCATGTCGATGCTGCTCTTTTTAGCACCCGCGCACGCATTTGTGCGAAAACGCGTTTTAAGCATGCACATGCATCTTTTGGTAGACGCGGATGAAGTTTTCTGCAAAACCACAAGATGTGCATGCAAATGGTGCTTTTTGCAGAACGCGCACGTGGATTTCTACCAAACGACGTGCTAAGCATGCCGATGCTGCTCTTTTTAGCACCCGCGCACGCATTTGTGCGAAAACGCGTTTTAAGCATGCACATGCATCTTTTGGTAGACGCGGATGAAGTTTTCTGCAAAACCACAAGATGTGCATGCAAATGGTGCTTTTTGCAGAACGCGCACGTGGATTTCTACCAAACGACGTGCTAAGCTTGCCGATGCTGCTCTTTTTAGCACCGGCGCACGGATTTGTGCGAAAACGCGTTTTAAGCATGCACATGCATCTTTTGGTAGACGCGGATGAAGTTTTCTGCAAAACCACAAGATGTGCATGCAAATGGTGCTTTTGGCAGAACGCGCACGTGGATTTCTACCAAACGACATGCTAAGCATGCCGATGCTGCTCTTTTTAGCACCCGCGCACGCATTTGTGCGAAAACGCGTTTTAAGCATGCACATGCATCTTTTGGTAGACGCGGATGAAGTTTTCTGCAAAACCACAAGATGTGCATGCAAATGGTGCTTCTTGCAGAACGCGCACGTGGATTTCTACCAAACGACGTGCTAAGCATGCCGATGCTGCTCTTTTTAGCACCCGCGCACGCATTTGTGCGAAAACGCGTTTTAAGCATGCACATGCATCTTTTGGTAGACGCGGATGAAGTTTTCTGCAAAACCACAAGATGTGCATGCAAATGGTGCTTTTTGCAGAACGCGCACGTGGATTTCTACCAAACGACGTGCTAAGCATGCCGATGCTGCTCGTTTTGGCACCCGCGCACGGATTTGTGCGAAAACGCGTTTTAAGCATGCACATGCATCTTTTGGTAGACGCGGATGAAGTTTTCTGCAAAACCACAAGATGTGCATGCAAATGGTGCTTTTGGCAGAACGCGCACGTGGATGTCTACCAAACGACGTGCTAAGCATGCCGATGCTGCTCTTTTTAGCACCCGCGCACGCATTTGTGCGAAAACGCGTTTTAAGCATGCACATGCATCTTTTGGTAGACGCGGATGAAGTTTTCTGCAAAACCACAAGATGTGCATGCAAATGGTGCTTTTTGCAGAACGCGCACGTGGATTTCTACCAAACGACGTGCTAAGCATGCCGATGCTGCTCTTTTTAGCACCCGCACACGGATTTGTGCGAAAACGCGTTTTAAGCATGCACATGCATCTTTTGGTAGACGCGGATGAAGTTTTCTGCAAAACCACAAGATGTGCATGCAAATGGTGCTTTTGGCAGAACGCGCACGTGAATGTCTACCAAACGACGTGCTAAGCATGCCGATGCTGCTCTTTTTAGCACCCGCGCACGCATTTGTGCGAAAACGCGTTTTAAGCATGCACATGCATCTTTTGGTAGACGCGGATGAAGTTTTCTGCAAAACCACAAGATGTGCATGCAAATGGTGCTTTTTGCAGAACGCGCTGGTGGATTTCTACCAAACGACGTGCAAAGCATGCCGATGCTGCTCTTTTTAGCACCCGCGCACGCATTTGTGCGAAAACGCGTTTTAAGCATGCACATGCATCTTTTGGTAGACGCAGATGAAGTTTTCTGCAAAACCACAAGATGTGCATGCAAATGGTGCTTTTTGCAGAACGCGCACGTGGATTTCTACCAAACGACGTGCTAAGCATGCCGATGCTGCTCTTTTTAGCACCCGCGCACGGATTTGTGCGAAAACGCGTTTTAAGCATGCACATGCATCTTTTGGTAGACGCGGATGAAGTTTTCTGCAAAACCACAAGATGTGCATGCAAATGGTGCTTTTGGCAGAACGCGCACGTGGATTTCTACCAAACGACGTGCTAAGCATGCCGATGCTGCTCTTTTTAGCACCCGCGCACGCATTTGTGCGAAAACGCGTTTTAAGCATGCACATGCATCTTTTGGTAGACGCGGATGAAGTTTTCTGCAAAACCACAAGATGTGCATGCAAATGGTGCTTTTTGCAGAACGCGCTCGTGGATTTCTACCAAACGACGTGCTAAGCATGCCGATGCTGCTCTTTTTAGCACCCGCGCACGCATTTGTGCGAAAACGCGTTTTAAGCATGCACATGCATCTTTTGGTAGACGCGGATGAAGTTTTCTGCAAAACCACAAGATGTGCATGCAAATGGTGCTTTTTGCAGAACGCGCACGTGGATTTCTACCAAACGACGTGCTAAGCATGCCGATGCTGCTCTTTTTAGCACCCGCGCACGGATTTGTGCGAAAACGCGTTTTAAGCATGCACATGCATCTTTTGGTAGACGCGGATGAAGTTTTCTGCAAAACCACAAGATGTGCATGCAAATGGTGCTTTTGGCAGAACGCGCACGTGGATTTCTACCAAACGACGTGCTAAGCATGTCGATGCTGCTCTTTTTAGCACCCGCGCACGCATTTGTGCGAAAACGCGTTTTAAGCATGCACATGCATCTTTTGGTAGACGCGGATGAAGTTTTCTGCAAAACCACAAGATGTGCATGCAAATGGTGCTTTTTGCAGAACGCGCACGTGGATTTCTACCAAACGACGTGCTAAGCATGCCGATGCTGCTCTTTTTAGCACCCGCGCACGCATTTGTGCGAAAACGCCTTTTAAGCATGCACATGCATCTTTTGGTAGACGCGGATGAAGTTTTCTGCAAAAGCACAAGATGTGCATGCAAATGGTGCTTTTTGCAGAACGCGCACGTGGATTTCTACCAAACGACGTGCTAAGCATGCCGATGCTGCTCTTTCTAGCACCCGCGCACGCATTTGTGCGAAAACGCGTTTTAAGCATGCACATGCATCTTTTGGTAGACGCGGATGAAGTTTTCTGCAAAACCACAAGATGTGCATGCAAATGGTGCTTTTTGCAGAACGCGCACGTGGATTTCTACCAAACGACGTGCTAAATATGCCGATGCTGCTCTTTTTAGCACCCGCGCGCGCATTTGTGCGAAAACGCGTTTTAAGCATGCACATGCATCTTTTGGTAGACGCGGATGAAGTTTTCTGCAAAACCACAAGATGTGCATGCAAATGGTGCTTTTTGCAGAACGCGCACGTGGATTTCTACGAAACGACGTGCTAAGCATGCCGATGCTGCTCTTTTTAGCACCCGCGCACGGATTTGTGCGAAAACGCGTTTTAAGCATGCACATGCATCTTTTGGTAGACGCGGATGAAGTTTTCTGCAAAACCACAAGATGTGCATGCAAATGGTGCTTTTGGCAGAACGCGCACGTGGATTTCTACCAAACGACGTGCTAAGCATGACGATGCTGCTCTTTTTAGCACCCGCGCACGCATTTGTGCGAAAACGCGTTTTAAGCATGCACATGCATCTTTTGGTAGACGCGGATGAAGTTTTCTGCAAAACCACAAGATGTGCATGCAAATGGTGCTTTTTGCAGAACGCGCTCGTGGATTTCTACCAAACGACGTGCTAAGCATGCCGATGCTGCTCTTTTTAGCACCCGCGCACGCATTTGTGCGAAAACGCGTTTTAAGCATGCACATGCATCTTTTGGTAGAGGCGGATGAAGTTTTCTGCAAAACCACAAGATGTGCATGCAAATGGTGCTTTTTGCAGAACGCGCACGTGGATTTCTACCAAACGACGTGCTAAGCATGCCGATGCTGCTCTTTTTAGCACCCGCGCACGGATTTGTGCGAAAACGCGTTTTAAGCATGCACATGCATCTTTTGGTAGACGCGGATGAAGTTTTCTGCAAAACCACAAGATGTGCATGCAAATGGTGCTTTTGGCAGAACGCGCACGTGGATTTCTACCAAACGACGTGCTAAGCATGTCGATGCTGCTCTTTTTAGCACCCGCGCACGCATTTGTGCGAAAACGCGTTTTAAGCATGCACATGCATCTTTTGGTAGACGCGGATGAAGTTTTCTGCAAAACCACAAGATGTGCATGCAAATGGTGCTTTTTGCAGAACGCGCACGTGGATTTCTACCAAACGACGTGCTAAGCTTGCCGATGCTGCTCTTTTTAGCACCGGCGCACGGATTTGTGCGAAAACGCGTTTTAAGCATGCACATGCATCTTTTGGTAGACGCGGATGAAGTTTTCTGCAAAACCACAAGATGTGCATGCAAATGGTGCTTTTGGCAGAACGCGCACGTGGATTTCTACCAAACGACGTGCTAAGCATGCCGATGCTGCTCTTTTTAGCACCCGCGCACGCATTTGTGCGAAAACGCGTTTTAAGCATGCACATGCATCTTTTGGTAGACGCGGATGAAGTTTTCTGCAAAACCACAAGATGTGCATGCAAATGGTGCTTTTTGCAGAACGCGCACGTGGATTTCTACCAAACGACGTGCTAAGCATGCCGATGCTGCTCTTTTTAGCACCCGCGCACGCATTTGTGCGAAAACGCGTTTTAAGCATGCACATGCATCTTTTGGTAGACGCGGATGAAGTTTTCTGCAAAACCACAAGATGTGCATGCAAATGGTGCTTTTTGCAGAACGCGCACGTGGATTTCTACCAAACGACGTGCTAAGCATGCCGATGCTGCTCGTTTTGGCACCCGCGCACGGATTTGTGCGAAAACGCGTTTTAAGCATGCACATGCATCTTTTGGTAGACGCGGATGAAGTTTTCTGCAAAACCACAAGATGTGCATGCAAATGGTGCTTTTGGCAGAACGCGCACGTGGATGTCTACCAAACGACGTGCTAAGCATGCCGATGCTGCTCTTTTTAGCACCCGCGCACGCATTTGTGCGAAAACGCGTTTTAAGCATTCACATGCATCTTTTGGTAGACGCGGATGAAGTTTTCTGCAAAACCACAAGATGTGCATGCAAATGGTGCTTTTGGCAGAACGCGCACGTGGATTTCTACCAAACGACGTGCTAAGCATGCCGATGCTGCTCTTTTTAGCACCCGCGCACGCATTTGTGCGAAAACGCGTTTTAAGCATGCACATGCATCTTTTGGTAGACGCGGATGAAGTTTTCTGCAAAACCACAAGATGTGCATGCAAATGGTGCTTTTTGCAGAACGCGCTCGTGGATTTCTACCAAACGACGTGCTAAGCATGCCGATGCTGCTCTTTTTAGCACCCGCGCACGCATTTGTGCGAAAACGCGTTTTAAGCATGCACATGCATCTTTTGGTAGACGCGGATGAAGTTTTCTGCAAAACCACAAGATGTGCATGCAAATGGTGCTTTTTGCAGAACGCGCACGTGGATTTCTACCAAACGACGTGCTAAGCATGCCGATGCTGCTCTTTTTAGCACCCGCGCACGGATTTGTGCGAAAACGCGTTTTAAGCATGCACATGCATCTTTTGGTAGACGCGGATGAAGTTTTCTGCAAAACCACAAGATGTGCATGCAAATGGTGCTTTTGGCAGAACGCGCACGTGGATTTCTACCAAACGACGTGCTAAGCATGTCGATGCTGCTCTTTTTAGCACCCGCGCACGCATTTGTGCGAAAACGCGTTTTAAGCATGCACATGCATCTTTTGGTAGACGCGGATGAAGTTTTCTGCAAAACCACAAGATGTGCATGCAAATGGTGCTTTTTGCAGAACGCGCACGTGGATTTCTACCAAACGACGTGCTAAGCATGCCGATGCTGCTCTTTTAAGCACCCGCGCACGCATTTGTGCGAAAACGCGTTTTAAGCATGCACATGCATCTTTTGGTAGACGCGGATGAAGTTTTCTGCAAAACCACAAGATGTGCATGCAAATGGTGCTTTTTGCAGAACGCGCACGTGGATTTCTACCAAACGACGTGCTAAGCTTGCCGATGCTGCTCTTTTTAGCACCGGCGCACGGATTTGTGCGAAAACGCGTTTTAAGCATGCACATGCATCTTTTGGTAGACGCGGATGGTTTTCTGCAAAACCACAAGATGTGCATGCAAATGGTGCTTTTTGCAGAACGCGCACGTGGATTTCTACCAAACGACGTGCTAAGCATGCCGATGCTGCTCTTTTTAGCACCCGCGCACGCATTTGTGCGAAAACGCGTTTTAAGCATGCACATGCATCTTTTGGTAGACGCGGATGAAGTTTTCTGCAAAACCACAAGATGTGCATGCAAATGGTGCTTTTTGCAGAACGCGCTCGTGGATTTCTACCAAACGACGTGCTAAGCATGCCGATGCTGCTCTTTTTAGCACCCGCGCACGCATTTGTGCGAAAACGCGTTTTAAGCATGCACATGCATCTTTTGGTAGACGCGGATGAAGTTTTCTGCAAAACCACAAGATGTGCATGCAAATGGTGCTTTTTGCAGAACGCGCACGTGGATTTCTACCAAACGACGTGCTAAGCATGCCGATGCTGCTCTTTTTAGCACCCGCGCACGGATTTGTGCGAAAACGCGTTTTAAGCATGCACATGCATCTTTTGGTAGACGCGGATGAAGTTTTCTGCAAAACCACAAGATGTGCATGCAAATGGTGCTTTTGGCAGAACGCGCACGTGGATTTCTACCAAACGACGTGCTAAGCATGTCGATGCTGCTCTTTTTAGCACCCGCGCAAGCATTTGTGCGAAAACGCGTTTTAAGCATGCACATGCATCTTTTGGTAGACGCGGATGAAGTTTTCTGCAAAACCACAAGATGTGCATGCAAATGGTGCTTTTTGCAGAACGCGCACGTGGATTTCTACCAAACGACGTGCTAAGCATGCCGATGCTGCTCTTTTTAGCACCCGCGCACGCATTTGTGCGAAAACGCCTTTTAAGCATGCACATGCATCTTTTGGTAGACGCGGAGGAAGTTTTCTGCAAAACCACAAGATGTGCATGCAAATGGTGCTTTTTGCAGAACGCGCACGTGGATTTCTACCAAACGACGTGCTAAGCATGCCGATGCTGCTCTTTCTAGCACCCGCGCACGCATTTGTGCGAAAACGCGTTTAAAGCATGCACATGCATCTTTTGGTAGACGCGGATGAAGTTTTCTGCAAAACCACAAGATGTGCATGCAAATGGTGCTTTTTGCAGAACGCGCACGTGGACTTCTACCAAACGACGTGCTAAATATGCCGATGCTGCTCTTTTTAGCACCCGCGCGCGCATTTGTGCGAAAACGCGTTTTAAGCATGCACATGCATCTTTTGGTAGACACGGATGAAGTTTTCTGCAAAACCACAAGATGTGCATGCAAATGGTGCTTTTTGCAGAACGCGCACGTGGATTTCTACGAAACGACGTGCTAAGCATGCCGATGCTGCTCTTTTTAGCACCCGCGCACGGATTTGTGCGAAAACGCGTTTTAAGCATGCACATGCATCTTTTGGTAGACGCGGATGAAGTTTTCTGCAAAACCACAAGATGTGCATGCAAATGGTGCTTTTGGCAGAACGCGCACGTGGATTTCTACCAAACGACGTGCTAAGCATGACGATGCTGCTCTTTTTAGCACCCGCGCACGCATTTGTGCGAAAACGCGTTTTAAGCATGCACATGCATCTTTTGGTAGACGCGGATGAAGTTTTCTGCAAAACCACAAGATGTGCATGCAAATGGTGCTTTTTGCAGAACGCGCACGTGGATTTCTACCAAACGACGTGCTAAGCATGCCGATGCTGCTCGTTTTGGCACCCGCGCACGGATTTGTGCGAAAACGCGTTTTAAGCATGCACATGCATCTTTTGGTAGACGCGGATGAAGTTTTCTGCAAAACCACAAGATGTGCATGCAAATGGTGCTTTTGGCAGAACGCGCACGTGGATGTCTACCAAACGACGTGCTAAGCATGCCGATGCTGCTCTTTTTAGCACCCGCGCACGCATTTGTGCGAAAACGCGTTTTAAGCATGCACATGCATCTTTTGGTAGACGCGGATGAAGTTTTCTGCAAAACCACAAGATGTGCATGCAAATGGTGCTTTTGGCAGAACGCGCACGTGGATTTCTACCAAACGACGTGCTAAGCATGCCGATGCTGCTCTTTTTAGCACCCGCGCACGCATTTGTGCGAAAACGCGTTTTAAGCATGCACATGCATCTTTTGGTAGACGCGGATGAAGTTTTCTGCAAAACCACAAGATGTGCATGCAAATGGTGCTTTTTGCAGAACGCGCTCGTGGATTTCTACCAAACGACGTGCTAAGCATGCCGATGCTGCTCTTTTTAGCACCCGCGCACGCATTTGTGCGAAAACGCGTTTTAAGCATGCACATGCATCTTTTGGTAGACGCGGATGAAGTTTTCTGCAAAACCACAAGATGTGCATGCAAATGGTGCTTTTGGCAGAACGCGCACGTGGATTTCTACCAAACGACGTGCTAAGCATGTCGATGCTGCTCTTTTTAGCACCCGCGCACGCATTTGTGCGAAAACGCGTTTTAAGCATGCACATGCATCTTTTGGTAGACGCGGATGAAGTTTTCTGCAAAACCACAAGATGTGCATGCAAATGGTGCTTTTTGCAGAACGCGCACGTGGATTTCTACCAAACGACGTGCTAAGCATGCCGATGCTGCTCTTT
Organism: Dermacentor andersoni; assembly: GCF_023375885.2. Taxonomy (NCBI): domain Eukaryota; kingdom Metazoa; phylum Arthropoda; class Arachnida; order Ixodida; family Ixodidae; genus Dermacentor; species Dermacentor andersoni. Next base: position 386,329 of record NW_027314773.1, read on the forward strand.
TTAGCACCCGCGCACGCATTTGTGCGAAAACGCGTTTTAAGCATGCACATGCATCTTTTGGTAGACGCGGATGAAGTTTTCTGCAAAACCACAAGATGTGCATGCAAATGGTGCTTTTTGCAGAACGCGCACGTGGATTTCTACCAAACGACGTGCTAAGCTTGCCGATGCTGCTCTTTTTAGCACCGGCGCACGGATTTGTGCGAAAACGCGTTTTAAGCATGCACATGCATCTTTTGGTAGACGCGGATGGTTTTCTGCAAAACCACAAGATGTGCATGCAAATGGTGCTTTTTGCAGAACGCGCACGTGGACTTCTACCAAACGACGTGCTAAGCATGCCGATGCTGCTCTTTTTAGCACCCGCGCACGCATTTGTGCGAAAACGCGTTTTAAGCATGCACATGCATCTTTTGGTAGACGCGGATGAAGTTTTCTGCAAAACCACAAGATGTGCATGCAAATGGTGCTTTTTGCAGAACGCGCTCGTGGATTTCTACCAAACGACGTGCTAAGCATGCCGATGCTGCTCTTTTTAGCACCCGCGCACGCATTTGTGCGAAAACGCGTTTTAAGCATGCACATGCATCTTTTGGTAGACGCGGATGAAGTTTTCTGCAAAACCACAAGATGTGCATGCAAATGGTGCTTTTTGCAGAACGCGCACGTGGATTTCTACCAAACGACGTGCTAAGCATGCCGATGCTGCTCTTTTTAGCACCCGCGCACGGATTTGTGCGAAAACGCGTTTTAAGCATGCACATGCATCTTTTGGTAGACGCGGATGAAGTTTTCTGCAAAACCACAAGATGTGCATGCAAATGGTGCTTTTGGCAGAACGCGCACGTGGATTTCTACCAAACGACGTGCTAAGCATGTCGATGCTGCTCTTTTTAGCACCCGCGCACGCATTTGTGCGAAAACGCGTTTTAAGCATGCACATGCATCTTTTGGTAGACGCGGATGAAGTTTTCTGCAAAACCACAAGATGTGCATGCAAATGGTGCTTTTGGCAGAACGCGCACGTGGATTTCTACCAAACGACGTGCTAAGCATGCCGATGCTGCTCTTTTTAGCACCCGCGCACGCATTTGTGCGAAAACGCGTTTTAAGCATGCACATGCATCTTTTGGTAGACGCGGATGAAGTTTTCTGCAAAACCACAAGATGTGCATGCAAATGGTGCTTTTCGCAGAACGCGCTCGTGGATTTCTACCAAACGACGTGCTAAGCATGCCGATGCTGCTCTTTTTAGCACCCGCGCACGCATTTGTGCGAAAACGCGTTTTAAGCATGCACATGCATCTTTTGGTAGACGCGGATGAAGTTTTCTGCAAAACCACAAGATGTGCATGCAAATGGTGCTTTTGGCAGAACGCGCACGTGGATTTCTACCAAACGACGTGCTAAGCATGTCGATGCTGCTCTTTTTAGCACCCGCGCACGCATTTGTGCGAAAACGCGTTTTAAGCATGCACATGCATCTTTTGGTAGACGCGGATGAAGTTTTCTGCAAAACCACAAGATGTGCATGCAAATGGTGCTTTTTGCAGAACGCGCACGTGGATTTCTACCAAACGACGTGCTAAGCATGCCGATGCTGCTCTTTTTAGCACCCGCGCACGCATTTGTGCGAAAACGCGTTTTAAGCATGCACATGCATCTTTTGGTAGACGCGGATGAAGTTTTCTGCAAAACCACAAGATGTGCATGCAAATGGTGCTTTTTGCAGAACGCGCACGTGGATTTCTACCAAACGACGTGCTAAGCTTGCCGATGCTGCTCTTTTTAGCACCGGCGCACGGATTTGTGCGAAAACGCGTTTTAAGCATGCACATGCATCTTTTGGTAGACGCGGATGGTTTTCTGCAAAACCACAAGATGTGCATGCAAATGGTGCTTTTTGCAGAACGCGCACGTGGATTTCTACCAAACGACGTGCTAAGCATGCCGATGCTGCTCTTTTTAGCACCCGCGCACGCATTTGTGCGAAAACGCGTTTTAAGCATGCACATGCATCTTTTGGTAGACGCGGATGAAGTTTTCTGCAAAACCACAAGATGTGCATGCAAATGGTGCTTTTTGCAGAACGCGCTCGTGGATTTCTACCAAACGACGTGCTAAGCATGCCGATGCTGCTCTTTTTAGCACCCGCGCACGCATTTGTGCGAAAACGCGTTTTAAGCATGCACATGCATCTTTTGGTAGACGCGGATGAAGTTTTCTGCAAAACCACAAGATGTGCATGCAAATGGTGCTTTTTGCAGAACGCGCACGTGGATTTCTACCAAACGACGTGCTAAGCATGCCGATGCTGCTCTTTTTAGCACCCGCGCACGGATTTGTGCGAAAACGCGTTTTAAGCATGCACATGCATCTTTTGGTAGACGCGGATGAAGTTTTCTGCAAAACCACAAGATGTGCATGCAAATGGTGCTTTTGGCAGAACGCGCACGTGGATTTCTACCAAACGACGTGCTAAGCATGTCGATGCTGCTCTTTTTAGCACCCGCGCACGCATTTGTGCGAAAACGCGTTTTAAGCATGCACATGCATCTTTTGGTAGACGCGGATGAAGTTTTCTGCAAAACCACAAGATGTGCATGCAAATGGTGCTTTTTGCAGAACGCGCACGTGGATTTCTACCAAACGACGTGCTAAGCTTGCCGATGCTGCTCTTTTTAGCACCGGCGCACGGATTTGTGCGAAAACGCGTTTTAAGCATGCACATGCATCTTTTGGTAGACGCGGATGAAGTTTTCTGCAAAACCACAAGATGTGCATGCAAATGGTGCTTTTGGCAGAACGCGCACGTGGATTTCTACCAAACGACGTGCTAAGCATGCCGATGCTGCTCTTTTTAGCACCCGCGCACGCATTTGTGCGAAAACGCGTTTTAAGCATGCACATGCATCTTTTGGTAGACGCGGATGAAGTTTTCTGCAAAACCACAAGATGTGCATGCAAATGGTGCTTTTTGCAGAACGCGCACGTGGATTTCTACCAAACGACGTGCTAAGCATGCCGATGCTGCTCTTTTTAGCACCCGCGCACGGATTTGTGCGAAAACGCGTTTTAAGCATGCACATGCATCTTTTGGTAGACGCGGATGAAGTTTTCTGCAAAACCACAAGATGTGCATGCAAATGGTGCTTTTGGCAGAACGCGCACGTGGATTTCTACCAAACGACGTGCTAAGCATGCCGATGCTGCTCTTTTTAGCACCCGCGCACGCATTTGTGCGAAAACGCGTTTTAAGCATGCACATGCATCTTTTGGTAGACGCGGATGAAGTTTTCTGCAAAACCACAAGATCTGCATGCAAATGGTGCTTTTTGCAGAACGCGCACGTGGATTTCTACCAAACGACGTGCTAAGCATGCCGATGCTGCTCTTTTTAGCACCCGCGCAGGGATTTGCGCGAAAACGCGTTTTAAGCATGCACATGCATCTTTTGGTAGACGCGGATGAAGTTTTCTGCAAAACCACAAGATGTGCATGCAAATGGTGCTTTTGGCAGAACGCGCACGTGGATTTCTACCAAACGACGTGCTAAGCATGCCGATGCTGCTCTTTTTAGCACCCGCGCACGCATTTGTGCGAAAACGCGTTTTAAGCATGCACATGCATCTTTTGGTAGACGCGGATGAAGTTTTCTGCAAAACCACAAGATGTGCATGCAAATGGTGCTTTTTGCAGAACGCGCTCGTGCATTTCTACCAAACGACGTGCTAAGCATGCCGATGCTGCTCTTTTTAGCACCCGCGCACGCATTTGTGCGAAAACGCGTTTTAAGCATGCACATGCATCTTTTGGTAGACGCGGATGAAGTTTTCTGCAAAACCACAAGATGTGCATGCAAATGGTGCTTTTTGCAGAACGCGCACGTGGATTTCTACCAAACGACGTGCTAAGCATGCCGATGCTGCTCTTTTTAGCACCCGCGCACGGATTTGTGCGAAAACGCGTTTTAAGCATGCACATGCATCTTTTGGTAGACGCGGATGAAGTTTTCTGCAAAACCACAAGATGTGCATGCAAATGGTGCTTTTGGCAGAACGCGCACGTGGATTTCTACCAAACGACGTGCTAAGCATGCCGATGCTGCTCTTTTTAGCACCCGCGCACGCATTTGTGCGAAAACGCGTTTTAAGCATGCACATGCATCTTTTGGTAGACGCGGATGAAGTTTTCTGCAAAACCACAAGATGTGCATGCAAATGGTGCTTTTTGCAGAACGCGCACGTGGATTTCTACCAAACGACGTGCTAAGCATGCCGATGCTGCTCTTTTTAGCACCCGCGCACGGATTTGTGCGAAAACGCGTTTTAAAGCATGCACATGCATCTTTTGGTAGACGCGGATGAAGTTTTCTGCAAAACCACAAGATGTGCATGCAAATGGTGCTTTTTGCAGAACGCGCACGTGGATTTCTACCAAACGACGTGCTAAGCATGCCGATGCTGCTCTTTTTAGCACCCGCGCACGCATTTGTGCGAAAACGCGTTTTTAAGCATGCACATGCATCTTTTGGTAGACGCGGATGAAGTTTTCTGCAAAACCACAAGATGTGCATGCAAATGGTGCTTTTTGCAGAACGCGCACGTGGATTTCTACCAAACGACGTGCTAAGCATGCCGATGCTGCTATTTTTAGCACCCGCGCACGCATTTGTGCGAAAACGCGTTTTAAGCATGCACATGCATCTTTTGGTAGACGCGGATGAAGTTTTCTGCAAAAGCACAAGATGTGCATGCAAATGGTGCTTTTTGCAGAACGCGCACGTGGATTTCTACCAAACGACGTGCTAAGCATGCCGATGCTGCTCTTTTTAGCACCCGCGCACGCATTTGTGCGAAAACGCGTTTTAAGCATGCACATGCATCTTTTGGTAGACGCGGATGAAGTTTTCTGCAAAACCACAAGATGTGCATGCAAATGGTGCTTTTTGCAGAACGCGCACGTGGATTTCTACCAAACGACGTGCTAAGCATGCCGATGCTGCTCTTTTTAGCACCCGCGCACGCATTTGTGCGAAAACGCGTTTTAAGCATGCACATGCATCTTTTGGTAGACGCGGATGAAGTTTTCTGCAAAACCACAAGATGTGCATGCAAATGGTGCTTTTTGCAGAACGCGCACGTGGATTTCTACCAAACGACGTGCTAAGCATGCCGATGCTGCTCTTTTTAGCACCCGCGCACGGATTTGTGCGAAAACGCGTTTTAAGCATGCACATGCATCTTTTGGTAGACGCGGATGAAGTTTTCTGCAAAACCACAATATGTGCATGCAAATGGTGCTTTTTGCAGAACGCGCACGTGGATTTCTACCAAACGACGTGCTAAGCATGCCGATGCTGCTCTTTTTAGCACCCGCGCACGCATTTGTGCGAAAACGCGTTTTAAGCATGCACATGCATCTTTTGGTAGACGCGGATGAAGTTTTCTGCAAAACCACAAGATGTGCATGCAAATGGTGCTTTTTGCAGAACGCGCACGTGGATTTCTACCAAACGACGTGCTAAGCATGCCGATGCTGCTCTTTTTAGCACCCCCGCACGCATTTGTGCGAAAACGCGTTTTAAGCATGCACATGCATCTTTTGGTAGACGCGGATGAAGTTTTCTGCAAAACCACAAGATGTGCATGCAAATGGTGCTTTTTGCAGAACGCGCACGTGGATTTCTACCAAACGACGTGCTAAGCATGCCGATGCTGCTCTTTTTAGCACCCGCGCACGGATTTGCGCGAAAACGCGTTTTTAACATGCACATGCATCTTTTGGTAGACGCGGATGAAGTTTTCTGCAAAACCACAAGATGTGCATGCAAATGGTGCTTTTTGCAGAACGCGCTCGTGGATTTCTACCAAACGACGTGCTAAGCATGCCGATGCTGCTCTTTTTAGCACCCGCGCACGCATTTGTGCGAAAACGCGTTTTAAGCATGCACATGCATCTTTTGGTAGACGCGGATGAAGTTTTCTGCAAAACCACAAGATGTGCATGCAAATGGTGCTTTTGGCAGAACGCGCACGTGAATTTCTACCAAACGACGTGCTAAGCATGCCGATGCTGCTTTTTTTAGCACCCGAGCACGCATCTGTGCGAAAACGCGTTTTTAAGCATGCCACATGCATCCTTTGGTAGACGCGGATGAAGTTTTCTGCAAAACCACAAGATGTGCATGCAAATGGTGCTTTTTTGCAGAACGCGCACGTGGATTTCTACCAAACGACGTGCTAAGCATGCCGATGCTGCTCTTTTTAGCACCCGCGCACGGATTTGTGCGAAAACGCGTTTTAAGCATGCACATGCATCTTTTGGTAGACGCGGATGAAGTTTTCTGCAAAACCACAAGATGTGCATGCAAATGGTGCTTTTTGCAGAACGCGCACGTGGATTTCTACCAAACGACGTGCTAAGCATGCCGATGCTGCTATTTTTAGCACCCCGCGCACGCATTTGTGCGAAAACGCGTTTTTAAGCATGCACATGCATCTTTTGGTAGACGCGGATGAAGTTTTCTGCAAAACCACAAGATGTGCATGCAAATGGTGCTTTTTGCAGAACGCGCACGTGGATTTCTACCAAACGACGTGCTAAGCATGCCGATGCTGCTCTTTTTAGCACCCGCGCACGCATTTGTGCGAAAACGCGTTTTAAGCATGCACATGCATCTTTTGGTAGACGCGGATGAAGTTTTCTGCAAAACCACAAGATGTGCATGCAAATGGTGCTTTTTGCAGAACGCGCACGTGGATTTCTACCAAACGACGTGCTAAGCATGCCGATGCTGCTCTTTTTAGCACCCGCGCACGGATTTGTGCGAAAACGCGTTTTAAGCATGCACATGCATCTTTTGGTAGACGCGGATGAAGTTTTTCTGCAAAACCACAAGATGTGCATGCAAATGGTGCTTTTGGCAGAACGCGCACGTGGATTTCTAGCAAACGACGTGCTAAGCATGCCGATGCTGCTCTTTTTAGCACCCGCGCACGCATTTGTGCGAAAACGCGTTTTAAGCATGCACATGCATCTTTTGGTAGACGCGGATGAAGTTTTCTGCAAAACCACAAGATGTGCATGCAAATGGTGCTTTTTGCAGAACGCGCTCGTGGATTTCTACCAAACGACGTGCTAAGCATGCCGATGCTGCTCTTTTTAGCACGCGCGCACGCATTTGTGCGAAAACGCGTTTTAAGCATGCACATGCATCCTTTTGTAGACGCGGATGAAGTTTTCTGCAAAACCACAAGATGTGCATGCAAATGGTGCTTTTTGCAGAACGCGCACGTGGATTTCTACCAAACGACGTGCTAAGCATGCCGATGCTGCTCTTTTTAGCACCCGCGCACGCATTTGTGCGAAAACGCGTTTTAAGCATGCACATGCATCTTTTGGTAGACGCGGATGAAGTTTTCTGCAAAACCACAAGATGTGCATGCAAATGGTGCTTTTGGCAGAACGCGCACGTGGATGTCTACCAAACGACGTGCTAAGCATGCCGATGCTGCTCTTTTTAGCACCCGCGCACGCATTTGTGCGAAAACGCGTTTTAAGCATGCACATGCATCTTTTGGTAGACGCGGATGAAGTTTTCTGCAAAACCACAAGATGTGCATGCAAATGGTGCTTTTTGCAGAACGCGCTCGTGGATTTCTACCAAACGACGTGCTAAGCATGCCGATGCTGCTCTTTTTAGCACCCGCGCACGCATTTGTGCGAAAACGCGTTTTAAGCATGCACATGCATCTTTTGGTAGACGCGGATGAAGTTTTCTGCAAAACCACAAGATGTGCATGCAAATGGTGCTTTTTGCAGAACGCGCACGTGGATTTCTACCAAACGACGTGCTAAGCATGCCGATGCTGCTCTTTTTAGCACCCGCGCACGGATTTCTGCGAAAACGCGTTTTAAGCATGCACATGCATCTTTTGGTAGACGCGGATGAAGTTTTCTGCAAAACCACAAGATGTGCATGCAAATGGTGCTTTTGGCAGAACGCGCACGTGGATTTCTACCAAACGACGTGCTAAGCATGTCGATGCTGCTCTTTTTAGCACCCGCGCACGCATTTGTGCGAAAACGCGTTTTAAGCATGCACATGCATCTTTTGGTAGACGCGGATGAAGTTTTCTGCAAAACCACAAGATGTGCATGCAAATGGTGCTTTTGGCAGAACGCGCACGTGGATTTCTACCAAACGACGTGCTAAGCATGTCGATGCTGCTCTTTTTAGCACCCGCGCACGCATTTGTGCGAAAACGCGTTTTAAGCATGCACATGCATCTTTTGGTAGACGCGGATGAAGTTTTCTGCAAAACCACAAGATGTGCATGCAAATGGTGCTTTTTGCAGAACGCGCACGTGGATTTCTACCAAACGACGTGCTAAGCTTGCCGATGCTGCTCTTTTTAGCACCGGCGCACGGATTTGTGCGAAAACGCGTTTTAAGCATGCACATTCATCTTTTGGTAGACGCGGATGAAGTTTTCTGCAAAACCACAAGATGTGCATGCAAATGGTGCTTTTGGCAGAACGCGCACGTGGATTTCTACCAAACGACGTGCTAAGCATGCCGATGCTGCTCTTTTTAGCACCCGCGCACGCATTTGTGCGAAAACGCGTTTTAAGCATGCACATGCATCTTTTGGTAGACGCGGATGAAGTTTTCTGCAAAACCACAAGATGTGCATGCAAATGGTGCTTTTTGCAGAACGCGCACGTGGATTTCTACCAAACGACGTGCTAAGCATGCCGATGCTGCTCTTTTTAGCACCCGCGCACGGATTTGTGCGAAAACGCGTTTTAAGCATGCACATGCATCTTTTGGTAGACGCGGATGAAGTTTTCTGCAAAACCACAAGATGTGCATGCAAATGGTGCTTTTGGCAGAACGCGCACGTGGATTTCTACCAAACGACGTGCTAAGCATGCCGATGCTGCTCTTTTTAGCACCCGCGCACGCATTTGTGCGAAAACGCGTTTTAAGCATGCACATGCATCTTTTGGTAGACGCGGATGAAGTTTTCTGCAAAACCACAAGATCTGCATGCAAATGGTGCTTTTTGCAGAACGCGCACGTGGATTTCTACCAAACGACGTGCTAAGCATGCCGATGCTGCTCTTTTTAGCACCCGCGCACGGATTTGCGCGAAAACGCGTTTTAAGCATGCACATGCATCTTTTGGTAGACGCGGATGAAGTTTTCTGCAAAACCACAAGATGTGCATGCAAATGGTGCTTTTGGCAGAACGCGCACGTGGATTTCTACCAAACGACGTGCTAAGCATGCCGATGCTGCTCTTTTTAGCACCCGCGCACGCATTTGTGCGAAAACGCGTTTTAAGCATGCACATGCATCTTTTGGTAGACGCGGATGAAGTTTTCTGCAAAACCACAAGATGTGCATGCAAATGGTGCTTTTTGCAGAACGCGCTCGTGCATTTCTACCAAACGACGTGCTAAGCATGCCGATGCTGCTCTTTTTAGCACCCGCGCACGCATTTGTGCGAAAACGCGTTTTAAGCATGCACATGCATCTTTTGGTAGACGCGGATGAAGTTTTCTGCAAAACCACAAGATGTGCATGCAAATGGTGCTTTTTGCAGAACGCGCACGTGGATTTCTACCAAACGACGTGCTAAGCATGCCGATGCTGCTCTTTTTAGCACCCGCGCACGGATTTGTGCGAAAACGCGTTTTAAGCATGCACATGCATCTTTTGGTAGACGCGGATGAAGTTTTCTGCAAAACCACAAGATGTGCATGCAAATGGTGCTTTTGGCAGAACGCGCACGTGGATTTCTACCAAACGACGTGCTAAGCATGCCGATGCTGCTCTTTTTAGCACCCGTGCACGCATTTGTGCGAAAACGCGTTTTAAGCATGCACATGCATCTTTTGGTAGACGCGGATGAAGTTTTCTGCAAAACCACAAGATGTGCATGCAAATGGTGCTTTTTGCAGAACGCGCACGTGGATTTCTACCAAACGACGTGCTAAGCATGCCGATGCTGCTCTTTTTAGCACCCGCGCACGGATTTGTGCGAAAACGCGTTTTAAGCATGCACATGCATCTTTTGGTAGACGCGGATGAAGTTTTCTGCAAAAGCACAAGATGTGCATGCAAATGGTGCTTTTTGCAGAACGCGCACGTGGATTTCTACCAAACGACGTGCTAAGCATGCCGATGCTGCTCTTTTTAGCACCCGCGCACGCATTTGTGCAAAACGCGTTTTAAGCATGCACATGCATCTTTTGGTAGACGCGGATGAAGTTTTCTGCAAAACCACAAGATGTGCATGCAAATGGTGCTTTTTGCAGAACGCGCACGTGGATTTCTACCAAACGACGTGCTAAGCATGCCGATGCTGCTCTTTTTAGCACCCGCGCACGCATTTGTGCGAAAACGCGTTTTAAGCATGCACATGCATCTTTTGGTAGACGCGGATGAAGTTTTCTGCAAAACCACAAGATGTGCATGCAAATGGTGCTTTTGGCAGAACGCGCACGTGGATTTCTACCAAACGACGTGCTAAGCATGCCGATGCTGCTCTTTTTAGCACCCGCGCACGGATTTGCGCGAAAACGCGTTTTAAGCATGCACATGCATCTTTTGGTAGACGCGGATGAAGTTTTCTGCAAAACCACAAGATGTGCATGCAAATGGTGCTTTTGGCAGAACGCGCACGTGGATTTCTACCAAACGACGTGCTAAGCATGCCGATGCTGCTCTTTTTAGCACCCGCGCACGCATTTGTGCGAAAACGCGTTTTAAGCATGCACATGCATCTTTTGGTAGACGCGGATGAAGTTTTCTCCAAACCACAAGATGTGCATGCAAATGGTGCTTTTTGCAGAACGCGCTCGTGCATTTCTACCAAACGACGTGCTAAGCATGCCGATGCTGCTCTTTTTAGCACCCGCGCACGCATTTGTGCGAAAACGCGTTTTAAGCATGCACATGCATCTTTTGGTAGACGCGGATGAAGTTTTCTGCAAAACCACAAGATGTGCATGCAAATGGTGCTTTTTGCAGAACGCGCACGTGGATTTCTACCAAACGACGTGCTAAGCATGCCGATGCTGCTCTTTTTAGCACCCGCGCACGGATTTGTGCGAAAACGCGTTTTAAGCATGCACATGCATCTTTTGGTAGACGCGGATGAAGTTTTCTGCAAAACCACAAGATGTGCATGCAAATGGTGCTTTTTGCAGAACGCGCACGTGGATTTCTACCAAACGACGTGCTAAGCATGCCGATGCTGCTATTTTTAGCACCCGCGCACGCATTTGTGCGAAAACGCGTTTTAAGCATGCACATGCATCTTTTGGTAGACGCGGATGAAGTTTTCTGCAAAACCACAAGATGTGCATGCAAATGGTGCTTTTGGCAGAACGCGCACGTGGATTTCTAGCAAACGACGTGCTAAGCATGCCGATGCTGCTTTTTTTAGCACCCGCGCACGCATTTGTGCGAAAACGCGTTTTAAGCATGCACATGCATCTTTTGGTAGACGCGGATGAAGTTTTCTGCAAAACCACAAGATGTGCATGCAAATGGTGCTTTTTGCAGAACGCGCACGTGGATTTCTACCAAACGACGTGCTAAGCATGCCGATGCTGCTCTTTTTAGCACCCGCGCACGGATTTGTGCGAAAACGCGTTTTAAGCATGCACATGCATCTTTTGGTAGACGCGGATGAAGTTTTCTGCAAAACCACAAGATGTGCATGCAAATGGTGCTTTTTGCAGAACGCGCACGTGGATTTCTACCAAACGACGTGCTAAGCATGCCGATGCTGCTCTTTTTAGCACCCGCGCACGCATTTGTGCAAAACGCGTTTTAAGCATGCACATGCATCTTTTGGTAGACGCGGATGAAGTTTTCTGCAAAACCACAAGATGTGCATGCAAATGGTGCTTTTTGCAGAACGCGCACGTGGATTTCTACCAAACGACGTGCTAAGCATGCCGATGCTGCTATTTTTAGCACCCGCGCACGCATTTGTGCGAAAACGCGTTTTAAGCATGCACATGCATCTTTTGGTAGACGCGGATGAAGTTTTCTGCAAAACCACAAGATGTGCATGCAAATGGTGCTTTTTGCAGAACGCGCACGTGGATTTCTACCAAACGACGTGCTAAGCATGCCGATGCTGCTCTTTTTAGCACCCGCGCACGCATTTGTGTGAAAACGCGTTTTAAGCATGCACATGCATCTTTTGGTAGACGCGGATGAAGTTTTCTGCAAAACCACAAGATGTGCATGCAAATGGTGCTTTTTGCAGAACGCGCACGTGGATTTCTACCAAACGACGTGCTAAGCATGCCGATGCTGCTCTTTTTAGCACCCGCGCACGGATTTGTGCGAAAACGCGTTTTAAGCATGCACATGCATCTTTTGGTAGACGCGGATGAAGTTTTCTGCAAAACCACAAGATGTGCATGCAAATGGTGCTTTTGGCAGAACGCGCACGTGGATTTCTACCAAACGACGTGCTAAGCATGCCGATGCTGCTCTTTTTAGCACCCGCGCACGCATTTGTGCGAAAACGCGTTTAAGCATGCACATGCATCTTTTGGTAGACGCGGATGAAGTTTTCTGCAAAACCACAAGATGTGCATGCAAATGGTGCTTTTTGCAGAACGCGCACGTGGATTTCTACCAAACGACGTGCTAAGCATGCCGATGCTGCTCTTTTTAGCACCCGCGCACGCATTTGTGTGAAAACGCGTTTTAAGCATGCACATGCATCTTTTGGTAGACGCGGATGAAGTTTTCTGCAAAACCACAAGATGTGCATGCAAATGGTGCTTTTTGCAGAACGCGCACGTGGATTTCTACCAAACGACGTGCTAAGCATGCCGATGCTGCTCTTTTTAGCACCCGCGCACGGATTTGTGCGAAAACGCGTTTTAAGCATGCACATGCATCTTTTGGTAGACGCGGATGAAGTTTTCTGCAAAACCACAAGATGTGCATGCAAATGGTGCTTTTGGCAGAACGCGCACGTGGATTTCTACCAAACGACGTGCTAAGCATGCCGATGCTGCTCTTTTTAGCACCCGCGCACGCATTTGTGCGAAAACGCGTTTTAAGCATGCACATGCATCTTTTGGTAGACGCGGATGAAGTTTTCTGCAAAACCACAAGATGTGCATGCAAATGGTGCTTTTGGCAGAACGCGCACGTGGATTTCTACCAAACGACGTGCTAAGCATGCCGATGCTGCTCTTTTTAGCACCCGCGCACGGATTTGCGCGAAAACGCGTTTTAAGCATGCACATGCATCTTTTGGTAGACGCGGATGAAGTTTTCTGCAAAACCACAAGATGTGCATGCAAATGGTGCTTTTGGCAGAACGCGCACGTGGATTTCTACCAAACGACGTGCTAAGCATGCCGATGCTGCTCTTTTTAGCACCCGCGCACGCATTTGTGCGAAAACGCGTTTTAAGCATGCACATGCATCTTTTGGTAGACGCGGATGAAGTTTTCTCCAAACCACAAGATGTGCATGCAAATGGTGCTTTTTGCAGAACGCGCTCGTGCATTTCTACCAAACGACGTGCTAAGCATGCCGATGCTGCTCTTTTTAGCACCCGCGCACGCATTTGTGCGAAAACGCGTTTTAAGCATGCACATGCATCTTTTGGTAGACGCGGATGAAGTTTTCTGCAAAACCACAAGATGTGCATGCAAATGGTGCTTTTTGCAGAACGCGCACGTGGATTTCTACCAAACGACGTGCTAAGCATGCCGATGCTGCTCTTTTTAGCACCCGCGCACGGATTTGTGCGAAAACGCGTTTTAAGCATGCACATGCATCTTTTGGTAGACGCGGATGAAGTTTTCTGCAAAACCACAAGATGTGCATGCAAATGGTGCTTTTTGCAGAACGCGCACGTGGATTTCTACCAAACGACGTGCTAAGCATGCCGATGCTGCTATTTTTAGCACCCGCGCACGCATTTGTGCGAAAACGCGTTTTAAGCATGCACATGCATCTTTTGGTAGACGCGGATGAAGTTTTCTGCAAAACCACAAGATGTGCATGCAAATGGTGCTTTTGGCAGAACGCGCACGTGGATTTCTAGCAAACGACGTGCTAAGCATGCCGATGCTGCTTTTTTTAGCACCCGCGCACGCATTTGTGCGAAAACGCGTTTTAAGCATGCACATGCATCTTTTGGTAGACGCGGATGAAGTTTTCTGCAAAACCACAAGATGTGCATGCAAATGGTGCTTTTTGCAGAACGCGCACGTGGATTTCTACCAAACGACGTGCTAAGCATGCCGATGCTGCTCTTTTTAGCACCCGCGCACGGATTTGTGCGAAAACGCGTTTTAAGCATGCACATGCATCTTTTGGTAGACGCGGATGAAGTTTTCTGCAAAACCACAAGATGTGCATGCAAATGGTGCTTTTTGCAGAACGCGCACGTGGATTTCTACCAAACGACGTGCTAAGCATGCCGATGCTGCTCTTTTTAGCACCCGCGCACGCATTTGTGCAAAACGCGTTTTAAGCATGCACATGCATCTTTTGGTAGACGCGGATGAAGTTTTCTGCAAAACCACAAGATGTGCATGCAAATGGTGCTTTTTGCAGAACGCGCACGTGGATTTCTACCAAACGACGTGCTAAGCATGCCGATGCTGCTATTTTTAGCACCCGCGCACGCATTTGTGCGAAAACGCGTTTTAAGCATGCACATGCATCTTTTGGTAGACGCGGATGAAGTTTTCTGCAAAACCACAAGATGTGCATGCAAATGGTGCTTTTTGCAGAACGCGCACGTGGATTTCTACCAAACGACGTGCTAAGCATGCCGATGCTGCTCTTTTTAGCACCCGCGCACGCATTTGTGTGAAAACGCGTTTTAAGCATGCACATGCATCTTTTGGTAGACGCGGATGAAGTTTTCTGCAAAACCACAAGATGTGCATGCAAATGGTGCTTTTTGCAGAACGCGCACGTGGATTTCTACCAAACGACGTGCTAAGCATGCCGATGCTGCTCTTTTTAGCACCCGCGCACGGATTTGTGCGAAAACGCGTTTTAAGCATGCACATGCATCTTTTGGTAGACGCGGATGAAGTTTTCTGCAAAACCACAAGATGTGCATGCAAATGGTGCTTTTGGCAGAACGCGCACGTGGATTTCTACCAAACGACGTGCTAAGCATGCCGATGCTGCTCTTTTTAGCACCCGCGCACGCATTTGTGCGAAAACGCGTTTAAGCATGCACATGCATCTTTTGGTAGACGCGGATGAAGTTTTCTGCAAAACCACAAGATGTGCATGCAAATGGTGCTTTTTGCAGAACGCGCACGTGGATTTCTACCAAACGACGTGCTAAGCATGCCGATGCTGCTCTTTTTAGCACCCGCGCACGCATTTGTGTGAAAACGCGTTTTAAGCATGCACATGCATCTTTTGGTAGACGCGGATGAAGTTTTCTGCAAAACCACAAGATGTGCATGCAAATGGTGCTTTTTGCAGAACGCGCACGTGGATTTCTACCAAACGACGTGCTAAGCATGCCGATGCTGCTCTTTTTAGCACCCGCGCACGGATTTGTGCGAAAACGCGTTTTAAGCATGCACATGCATCTTTTGGTAGACGCGGATGAAGTTTTCTGCAAAACCACAAGATGTGCATGCAAATGGTGCTTTTGGCAGAACGCGCACGTGGATTTCTACCAAACGACGTGCTAAGCATGCCGATGCTGCTCTTTTTAGCACCCGCGCACGCATTTGTGCGAAAACGCGTTTTAAGCATGCACATGCATCTTTTGGTAGACGCGGATGAAGTTTTCTGCAAAACCACAAGATGTGCATGCAAATGGTGCTTTTTGCAGAACGCGCTCGTGGATTTCTACCAAACGACGTGCTAAGCATGCCGATGCTGCTCTTTTTAGCACCCGCGCACGCATTTGTGCGAAAACGCGTTTTAAGCATGCACATGCATCTTTTGGTAGACGCGGATGAAGTTTTCTGCAAAACCACAAGATGTGCATGCAAATGGTGCTTTTGGCAGAACGCGCACGTGGATTTCTACCAAACGACGTGCTAAGCATGCCGATGCTGCTTTTTTTAGCACCCGCGCACGCATTTGTGCGAAAACGCGTTTTAAGCATGCACATGCATCTTTTGGTAGACGCGGATGAAGTTTTCTGCAAAACCACAAGATGTGCATGCAAATGGTGCTTTTTGCAGAACGCGCACGTGGATTTCTACCAAACGACGTGCTAAGCATGCCGATGCTGCTCTTTTTAGCACCCGCGCACGGATTTGTGCGAAAACGCGTTTTAAGCATGCACATGCATCTTTTGGTAGACGCGGATGAAGTTTTCTGCAAAACCACAAGATGTGCATGCAAATGGTGCTTTTTGCAGAACGCGCACGTGGATTTCTACCAAACGACGTGCTAAGCATGCCGATGCTGCTATTTTTAGCACCCGCGCACGCATTTGTGCGAAAACGCGTTTTAAGCATGCACATGCATCTTTTGGTAGACGCGGATGAAGTTTTCTGCAAAACCACAAGATGTGCATGCAAATGGTGCTTTTTGCAGAACGCGCACGTGGATTTCTACCAAACGACGTGCTAAGCATGCCGATGCTGCTCTTTTTAGCACCCGCGCACGCATTTGTGCGAAAACGCGTTTTAAGCATGCACATGCATCTTTTGGTAGACGCGGATGAAGTTTTCTGCAAAACCACAAGATGTGCATGCAAATGGTGCTTTTTGCAGAACGCGCACGTGGATTTCTACCAAACGACGTGCTAAGCATGCCGATGCTGCTCTTTTTAGCACCCGCGCACGGATTTGTGCGAAAACGCGTTTTAAGCATGCACATGCATCTTTTGGTAGACGCGGATGAAGTTTTCTGCAAAACCACAAGATGTGCATGCAAATGGTGCTTTTGGCAGAACGCGCACGTGGATTTCTAGCAAACGACGTGCTAAGCATGCCGATGCTGCTCTTTTTAGCACCCGCGCACGCATTTGTGCGAAAACGCGTTTTAAGCATGCACATGCATCTTTTGGTAGACGCGGATGAAGTTTTCTGCAAAACCACAAGATGTGCATGCAAATGGTGCTTTTTGCAGAACGCGCTCGTGGATTTCTACCAAACGACGTGCTAAGCATGCCGATGCTGCTCTTTTTAGCACGCGCGCACGCATTTGTGCGAAAACGCGTTTTAAGCATGCACATGCATCCTTTGGTAGACGCGGATGAAGTTTTCTGCAAAACCACAAGATGTGCATGCAAATGGTGCTTTTTGCAGAACGCGCACGTAGATTTCTACCAAACGACGTGCTAAGCATGCCGATGCTGCTCTTTTTAGCACCCGCGCACGCATTTGTGCGAAAACGCGTTTTAAGCATGCACATGCATCTTTTGGTAGACGCGGATGAAGTTTTCTGCAAAACCACAAGATGTGCATGCAAATGGTGCTTTTGGCAGAACGCGCACGTGGATGTCTACCAAACGACGTGCTAAGCATGCCGATGCTGCTCTTTTTAGCACCCGCGCACGCATTTGTGCGAAAACGCGTTTTAAGCATGCACATGCATCTTTTGGTAGACGCGGATGAAGTTTTCTGCAAAACCACAAGATGTGCATGCAAATGGTGCTTTTTGCAGAACGCGCTCGTGGATTTCTACCAAACGACGTGCTAAGCATGCCGATGCTGCTCTTTTAAGCACCCGCGCACGGATTTGCGCGAAAACGCGTTTTAAGCATGCACATGCATCTTTTGGTAGACGCGGATGAAGTTTTCTGCAAAACCACAAGATGTGCATGCAAATGGTGCTTTTGGCAGAACGCGCACGTGGATTTCTACCAAACGACGTGCTAAGCATGCCGATGCTGCTCTTTTTAGCACCCGCGCACGCATTTGTGCGAAAACGCGTTTTAAGCATGCACATGCATCTTTTGGTAGACGCGGATGAAGTTTTCTGCAAAACCACAAGATGTGCATGCAAATGGTGCTTTTTGCAGAACGCGCACGTGGATTTCTACCAAACGACGTGCTAAGCATGCCGATGCTGCTCTTTTTAGCACCCGCGCACGCATTTGTGCGAAAACGCGTTTTAAGCATGCACATGCATCTTTTGGTAGACGCGGATGAAGTTTTCTGCAAAACCACAAGATGTGCATGCAAATGGTGCTTTTTGCAGAACGCGCACGTGGATTTCTACCAAACGACGTGCTAAGCATGCCGATGCTGCTCTTTTTAGCACCCGCGCACGGATTTGTGCGAAAACGCGTTTTAAGCATGCACATGCATCTTTTGGTAGACGCGGATGAAGTTTTCTGCAAAACCACAAGATGTGCATGCAAATGGTGCTTTTTGCAGAACGCGCACGTGGATTTCTACCAAACGACGTGCTAAGCATGCCGATGCTGCTCTTTTTAGCACCCGCGCACGCATTTGTGCGAAAACGCGTTTTAAGCATGCACATGCATCTTTTGGTAGACGCGGATGAAGTTTTCTGCAAAACCACAAGATGTGCATGCAAATGGTGCTTTTTGCAGAACGCGCACGTGGATTTCTACCAAACGACGTGCTAAGCATGCCGATGCTGCTATGTTTAGCACCCGCGCACGCATTTGTGCGAAAACGCGTTTTGAGCATGCACATGCATCTTTTGGTAGACGCGGATGAAGTTTTCTGCAAAACCACAAGATGTGCATGCAAATGGTGCTTTTTGCAGAACGCGCACGTGGATTTCTACCAAACGACGTGCTAAGCATGCCGATGCTGCTCTTTTTAGCACCCGCGCACGCATTTGTGCGAAAACGCGTTTTAAGCATGCACATGCATCTTTTGGTAGACGCGGATGAAGTTTTCTGCAAAACCACAAGATGTGCATGCAAATGGTGCTTTTGGCAGAACGCGCACGTGGATTTCTACCAAACGACGTGCTAAGCATGCCGATGCTGCTTTTTTTAGCACCCGCGCACGCATTTGTGCGAAAACGCGTTTTAAGCATGCACATGCATCTTTTGGTAGACGCGGATGAAGTTTTCTGCAAAACCACAAGATGTGCATGCAAATGGTGCTTTTTGCAGAACGCGCACGTGGATTTCTACCAAACGACGTGCTAAGCATGCCGATGCTGCTATGTTTAGCACCCGCGCACGCATTTGTGCGAAAACGCGTTTTGAGCATGCACATGCATCTTTTGGTAGACGCGGATGAAGTTTTCTGCAAAACCACAAGATGTGCATGCAAATGGTGCTTTTTGCAGAACGCGCACGTGGATTTCTACCAAACGACGTGCTAAGCATGCCGATGCTGCTCTTTTTAGCACCCGCGCACGCATTTGTGCGAAAACGCGTTTTAAGCATGCACATGCATCTTTTGGTAGACGCGGATGAAGTTTTCTGCAAAACCACAAGATGTGCATGCAAATGGTGCTTTTGGCAGAACGCGCACGTGGATTTCTACCAAACGACGTGCTAAGCATGCCGATGCTGCTTTTTTTAGCACCCGCGCACGCATTTGTGCGAAAACGCGTTTTAAGCATGCACATGCATCTTTTGGTAGACGCGGATGAAGTTTTCTGCAAAACCACAAGATGTGCATGCAAATGGTGCTTTTTGCAGAACGCGCACGTGGATTTCTACCAAACGACGTGCTAAGCATGCCGATGCTGCTCTTTTTAGCACCCGCGCACGGATTTGTGCGAAAACGCGTTTTAAGCATGCACATGCATCTTTTGG
This sequence comes from Dermacentor andersoni, assembly GCF_023375885.2. Taxonomy (NCBI): domain Eukaryota; kingdom Metazoa; phylum Arthropoda; class Arachnida; order Ixodida; family Ixodidae; genus Dermacentor; species Dermacentor andersoni. The sequence goes on from NW_027314773.1 coordinate 406,077, forward strand.
TAGACGCGGATGAAGTTTTCTGCAAAACCACAAGATGTGCATGCAAATGGTGCTTTTTGCAGAACGCGCACGTGGATTTCTACCAAACGACGTGCTAAGCATGCCGATGCTGCTCTTTTTAGCACCCGCGCACGGATTTGTGCGAAAACGCGTTTTAAGCATGCACATGCATCTTTTGGTAGACGCGGATGAAGTTTTCTGCAAAACCACAAGATGTGCATGCAAATGGTGCTTTTTGCAGAACGCGCACGTGGATTTCTACCAAACGACGTGCTAAGCATGCCGATGCTGCTCTTTTTAGCACCCGCGCACGCATTTGTGCGAAAACGCGTTTTAAGCATGCACATGCATCTTTTGGTAGACGCGGATGAAGTTTTCTGCAAAACCACAAGATGTGCATGCAAATGGTGCTTTTTGCAGAACGCGCACGTGGATTTCTACCAAACGACGTGCTAAGCATGCCGATGCTGCTATGTTTAGCACCCGCGCACGCATTTGTGCGAAAACGCGTTTTGAGCATGCACATGCATCTTTTGGTAGGCGCGGATGAAGTTTTCTGCAAAACCACAAGATGTGCATGCAAATGGTGCTTTTTGCAGAACGCGCACGTGGATTTCTACCAAACGACGTGCTAAGCATGCCGATGCTGCTCTTTTTAGCACCCGCGCACGCATTTGTGCGAAAACGCGTTTTAAGCATGCACATGCATCTTTTGGTAGACGCGGATGAAGTTTTCTGCAAAACCACAAGATGTGCATGCAAATGGTGCTTTTTGCAGAACGCGCACGTGGATTTCTACCAAACGACGTGCTAAGCATGCCGATGCTGCTATGTTTAGCACCCGCGCACGCATTTGTGCGAAAACGCGTTTTGAGCATGCACATGCATCTTTTGGTAGACGCGGATGAAGTTTTCTGCAAAACCACAAGATGTGCATGCAAATGGTGCTTTTTGCAGAACGCGCACGTGGATTTCTACCAAACGACGTGCTAAGCATGCCGATGCTGCTCTTTTTAGCACCCGCGCACGCATTTGTGCGAAAACGCGTTTTAAGCATGCACATGCATCTTTTGGTAGACGCGGATGAAGTTTTCTGCAAAACCACAAGATGTGCATGCAAATGGTGCTTTTGGCAGAACGCGCACGTGGATTTCTACCAAACGACGTGCTAAGCATGCCGATGCTGCTTTTTTTAGCACCCGCGCACGCATTTGTGCGAAAACGCGTTTTAAGCATGCACATGCATCTTTTGGTAGACGCGGATGAAGTTTTCTGCAAAACCACAAGATGTGCATGCAAATGGTGCTTTTTGCAGAACGCGCACGTGGATTTCTACCAAACGACGTGCTAAGCATGCCGATGCTGCTCTTTTTAGCACCCGCGCACGGATTTGTGCGAAAACGCGTTTTAAGCATGCACATGCATCTTTTGGTAGACGCGGATGAAGTTTTCTGCAAAACCACAAGATGTGCATGCAAATGGTGCTTTTTGCAGAACGCGCACGTGGATTTCTACCAAACGACGTGCTAAGCATGCCGATGCTGCTCTTTTTAGCACCCGCGCACGGATTTGTGCGAAAACGCGTTTTAAGCATGCACATGCATCTTTTGGTAGACGCGGATGAAGTTTTCTGCAAAACCACAAGATGTGCATGCAAATGGTGCTTTTTGCAGAACGCGCACGTGGATTTCTACCAAACGACGTGCTAAGCATGCCGATGCTGCTCTTTTTAGCACCCGCGCACGCATTTGTGCGAAAACGCGTTTTAAGCATGCACATGCATCTTTTGGTAGACGCGGATGAAGTTTTCTGCAAAACCACAAGATGTGCATGCAAATGGTGCTTTTTGCAGAACGCGCACGTGGATTTCTACCAAACGACGTGCTAAGCATGCCGATGCTGCTATGTTTAGCACCCGCGCACGCATTTGTGCGAAAACGCGTTTTGAGCATGCACATGCATCTTTTGGTAGACGCGGATGAAGTTTTCTGCAAAACCACAAGATGTGCATGCAAATGGTGCTTTTTGCAGAACGCGCACGTGGATTTCTACCAAACGACGTGCTAAGCATGCCGATGCTGCTCTTTTTAGCACCCGCGCACGCATTTGTGCGAAAACGCGTTTTAAGCATGCACATGCATCTTTTGGTAGACGCGGATGAAGTTTTCTGCAAAACCACAAGATGTGCATGCAAATGGTGCTTTTGGCAGAACGCGCACGTGGATTTCTACCAAACGACGTGCTAAGCATGCCGATGCTGCTTTTTTTAGCACCCGCGCACGCATTTGTGCGAAAACGCGTTTTAAGCATGCACATGCATCTTTTGGTAGACGCGGATGAAGTTTTCTGCAAAACCACAAGATGTGCATGCAAATGGTGCTTTTTGCAGAACGCGCACGTGGATTTCTACCAAACGACGTGCTAAGCATGCCGATGCTGCTCTTTTTAGCACCCGCGCACGGATTTGTGCGAAAACGCGTTTTAAGCATGCACATGCATCTTTTGGTAGACGCGGATGAAGTTTTCTGCAAAACCACAAGATGTGCATGCAAATGGTGCTTTTTGCAGAACGCGCACGTGGATTTCTACCAAACGACGTGCTAAGCATGCCGATGCTGCTATTTTTAGCACCCGCGCACGCATTTGTGCGAAAACGCGTTTTAAGCATGCACATGCATCTTTTGGTAGACGCGGATGAAGTTTTCTGCAAAACCACAAGATGTGCATGCAAATGGTGGTTTTTGCAGAACGCGCACGTGGATTTCTACCAAACGACGTGCTAAGCATGCCGATGCTGCTCTTTTTAGCACCCGCGCACGCATTTGTGCGAAAACGCGTTTTAAGCATGCACATGCATCTTTTGGTAGACGCGGATGAAGTTTTCTGCAAAACCACAAGATGTGCATGCAAATGGTGCTTTTTGCAGAACGCGCACGTGGATTTCTACCAAAAGACGTGCTAAGCATGCCGATGCTGCTCTTTTTAGCACCCGCGCACGGATTTGTGCGAAAACGCGTTTTAAGCATGCACATGGATCTTTTGGTAGACGCGGATGAAGTTTTCTGCAAAACCACAAGATGTGCATGCAAATGGTGCTTTTTGCAGAACGCGCACGTGGATTTCTACCAAACGACGTGCTAAGCATGCCGATGCTGCTCTTTTTAGCACCCGCGCACGCATTTGTGCAAAACGCGTTTTAAGCATGCACATGCATCTTTTGGTAGACGCGGATGAAGTTTTCTGCAAAACCACAAGATGTGCATGCAAATGGTGCTTTTGGCAGAACGCGCACGTGGATTTCTACCAAACGACGTGCTAAGCATGCCGATGCTGCTCTTTTTAGCACCCGCGCACGCATTTGTGCGAAAACGCGTTTTAAGCATGCACATGCATCTTTTGGTAGACGCGGATGAAGTTTTCTGCAAAACCACAAGATGTGCATGCAAATGGTGCTTTTTGCAGAACGCGCACGTGGATTTCTACCAAACGACGTGCTAAGCATGCCGATGCTGCTCTTTTTAGCACCCGCGCACGGATTTGTGCGAAAACGCGTTTTAAGCATGCACATGCATCTTTTGGTAGACGCGGATGAAGTTTTCTGCAAAACCACAAGATGTGCATGCAAATGGTGCTTTTTGCAGAACGCGCACGTGGATTTCTACCAAACGACGTGCTAAGCATGCCGATGCTGCTCTTTTTAGCACCCGCGCACGCATTTGGGCGAAAACGCGTTTTAAGCATGCACATGCATCTTTTGGTAGACGCGGATGAAGTTTTCTGCAAAACCACAAGATGTGCATGCAAATGGTGCTTTTTGCAGAACGCGCACGTGGATTTCTACCAAACGACGTGCTAAGCATGCCGATGCTGCTATGTTTAGCACCCGCGCACGCATTTGTGCGAAAACGCGTTTTGAGCATGCACATGCATCTTTTGGTAGACGCGGATGAAGTTTTCTGCAAAACCACAAGATGTGCATGCAAATGGTGCTTTTTGCAGAACGCGCACGTGGATTTCTACCAAACGACGTGCTAAGCATGCCGATGCTGCTCTTTTTAGCACCCGCGCACGCATTTGTGCGAAAACGCGTTTTAAGCATGCACATGCATCTTTTGGTAGACGCGGATGAAGTTTTCTGCAAAACCACAAGATGTGCATGCAAATGGTGCTTTTGGCAGAACGCGCACGTGGATTTCTACCAAACGACGTGCTAAGCATGCCGATGCTGCTTTTTTTAGCACCCGCGCACGCATTTGTGCGAAAACGCGTTTTAAGCATGCACATGCATCTTTTGGTAGACGCGGATGAAGTTTTCTGCAAAACCACAAGATGTGCATGCAAATGGTGCTTTTTGCAGAACGCGCACGTGGATTTCTACCAAACGACGTGCTAAGCATGCCGATGCTGCTCTTTTTAGCACCCGCGCACGGATTTGTGCGAAAACGCGTTTTAAGCATGCACATGCATCTTTTGGTAGACGCGGATGAAGTTTTCTGCAAAACCACAAGATGTGCATGCAAATGGTGCTTTTTGCAGAACGCGCACGTGGATTTCTACCAAACGACGTGCTAAGCATGCCGATGCTGCTCTTTTTAGCACCCGCGCACGGATTTGTGCGAAAACGCGTTTTAAGCATGCACATGCATCTTTTGGTAGACGCGGATGAAGTTTTCTGCAAAACCACAAGATGTGCATGCAAATGGTGCTTTTTGCAGAACGCGCACGTGGATTTCTACCAAACGACGTGCTAAGCATGCCGATGCTGCTCTTTTTAGCACCCGCGCACGCATTTGTGCGAAAACGCGTTTTAAGCATGCACATGCATCTTTTGGTAGACGCGGATGAAGTTTTCTGCAAAACCACAAGATGTGCATGCAAATGGTGCTTTTTGCAGAACGCGCACGTGGATTTCTACCAAACGACGTGCTAAGCATGCCGATGCTGCTATGTTTAGCACCCGCGCACGCATTTGTGCGAAAACGCGTTTTGAGCATGCACATGCATCTTTTGGTAGACGCGGATGAAGTTTTCTGCAAAACCACAAGATGTGCATGCAAATGGTGCTTTTTGCAGAACGCGCACGTGGATTTCTACCAAACGACGTGCTAAGCATGCCGATGCTGCTCTTTTTAGCACCCGCGCACGCATTTGTGCGAAAACGCGTTTTAAGCATGCACATGCATCTTTTGGTAGACGCGGATGAAGTTTTCTGCAAAACCACAAGATGTGCATGCAAATGGTGCTTTTGGCAGAACGCGCACGTGGATTTCTACCAAACGACGTGCTAAGCATGCCGATGCTGCTTTTTTTAGCACCCGCGCACGCATTTGTGCGAAAACGCGTTTTAAGCATGCACATGCATCTTTTGGTAGACGCGGATGAAGTTTTCTGCAAAACCACAAGATGTGCATGCAAATGGTGCTTTTTGCAGAACGCGCACGTGGATTTCTACCAAACGACGTGCTAAGCATGCCGATGCTGCTCTTTTTAGCACCCGCGCACGGATTTGTGCGAAAACGCGTTTTAAGCATGCACATGCATCTTTTGGTAGACGCGGATGAAGTTTTCTGCAAAACCACAAGATGTGCATGCAAATGGTGCTTTTTGCAGAACGCGCACGTGGATTTCTACCAAACGACGTGCTAAGCATGCCGATGCTGCTATTTTTAGCACCCGCGCACGCATTTGTGCGAAAACGCGTTTTAAGCATGCACATGCATCTTTTGGTAGACGCGGATGAAGTTTTCTGCAAAACCACAAGATGTGCATGCAAATGGTGGTTTTTGCAGAACGCGCACGTGGATTTCTACCAAACGACGTGCTAAGCATGCCGATGCTGCTCTTTTTAGCACCCGCGCACGCATTTGTGCGAAAACGCGTTTTAAGCATGCACATGCATCTTTTGGTAGACGCGGATGAAGTTTTCTGCAAAACCACAAGATGTGCATGCAAATGGTGCTTTTTGCAGAACGCGCACGTGGATTTCTACCAAAAGACGTGCTAAGCATGCCGATGCTGCTCTTTTTAGCACCCGCGCACGCATTTGTGCGAAAACGCGTTTTAAGCATGCACATGCATCTTTTGGTAGACGCGGATGAAGTTTTCTGCAAAACCACAAGATGTGCATGCAAATGGTGCTTTTTGCAGAACGCGCACGTGGATTTCTACCAAACGACGTGCTAAGCATGCCGATGCTGCTCTTTTTAGCACCCGCGCACGGATTTGTGCGAAAACGCGTTTTAAGCATGCACATGCATCTTTTGGTAGACGCGGATGAAGTTTTCTGCAAAACCACAAGATGTGCATGCAAATGGTGCTTTTTGCAGAACGCGCTCGTGGATTTCTACCAAACGACGTGCTAAGCATGCCGATGCTGCTCTTTTTAGCACCCGCGCACGCATTTGTGCGAAAACGCGTTTTAAGCATGCACATGCATCTTTTGGTAGACGCGGATGAAGTTTTCTGCAAAACCACAAGATGTGCTTGCAAATGGTGCTTTTGGCAGAACGCGCACGTGGATTTCTACCAAACGACGTGCTAAGCATGCCGATGCTGCTCTTTTTAGCACCCGCGCACGGATTTGTGCGAAAACGCGTTTTAAGCATGCACATGCATCTTTTGGTAGACGCGGATGAAGTTTTCTGCAAAACCACAAGATGTGCATGCAAATGGTGCTTTTGGCAGAACGCGCACGTGGATTTCTACCAAAGGACGTGCTAAGCATGCCGATGCTGCTCTTTTTAGCACCCGCGCACGCATTTGTGCGAAAACGCGTTTTAAGCATGCACATGCATCTTTTGGTAGACGCGGATGAAGTTTTCTGCAAAACCACAAGATGTGCATGCAAATGGTGCTTTTTGCAGAACGCGCACGTGGATTTCTACCAAACGACGTGCTAAGCTTGCCGATGCTGCTCTTTTTAGCACCGGCGCACGGATTTGTGCGAAAACGCGTTTTAAGCATGCACATGCATCTTTTGGTAGACGCGGATGAAGTTTTCTGCAAAACCACAAGATGTGCATGCAAATGGTGCTTTTTGCAGAACGCGCACGTGGATTTCTACCAAACGACGTGCTAAGCATGCCGATGCTGCTCTTTTTAGCACCCGCGCACGCATTTGTGCGAAAACGCGTTTTAAGCATGCACATGCATCTTTTGGTAGACGCGGATGAAGTTTTCTGCAAAACCACAAGATGTGCATGCAAATGGTGCTTTTTGCAGAACGCGCACGTGGATTTCTACAAAACAACGTGCTAAATATGCCGATGCTGCTCTTTTTAGCACCCGCGCACGCATTTGTGCGAAAACGCGTTTTAAGCATGCACATGCATCTTTTGGTAGACGCGGATGGTTTTCTGCAAAACCACAAGATGTGCATGCAAATGGTGCTTTTTGCAGAACGCGCACGTGGATTTCTACCAAACGACGTGCTAAGCATGCCGATGCTGCTCTTTTTAGCACCCGCGCACGGATTTGTGCGAAAACGCGTTTTAAGCATGCACATGCATCTTTTGGTAGACGCGGATGAAGTTTTCTGCAAAACCACAAGATGTGCATGCAAATGGTGCTTTTGGCAGAACGCGCACGTGGATGTCTACCAAACGACGTGCTAAGCATGCCGATGCTGCTCTTTTTAGCACCCGCGCACGCATTTGTGCGAAAACGCGTTTTAAGCATGCACATGCATCTTTTCGTAGACGCGGATGAAGTTTTCTGCAAAACCACAAGATGTGCATGCAAATGGTGCTTTTTGCAGAACGCGCTGGTGGATTTCTACCAAACGACGTGCTAAGCTTGCCGATGCTGCTCTTTTTAGCACCGGCGCACGGATTTGTGCGAAAACGCGTTTTAAGCATGCACATGCATCTTTTGGTAGACGCGGATGAAGTTTTCTGCAAAACCACAAGATGTGCATGCAAATGGTGCTTTTGGCAGAACGCGCACGTGGATTTCTACCAAACGACGTGCTAAGCATGCCGATGCTGCTCTTTTTAGCACCCGCGCACGCATTTGTGCGAAAACGCGTTTTAAGCATGCACATGCATCTTTTGGTATGCGCGGATGAAGTTTTCTGCAAAACCACAAGATGTGCATGCAAATGGTGCTTTTTGCAGAACGCGCACGTGGATTTCTACCAAACGACGTGCTAAGCATGCCGATGCTGCTATTTTTAGCACCCGCGCACGCATTTGTGCGAAAACGCGTTTTAAGCATGCACATGCATCTTTTGGTAGACGCGGATGAAGTTTTCTGCAAAACCACAAGATGTGCATGCAAATGGTGCTTTTTGCAGAACGCGCACGTGGATTTCTACCAAACGACGTGCTAAGCATGCTGATGCTGCTCTTTTTAGCACCCGCGCACGCATTTGTGCGAAAACGCGTTTTAAGCATGCACATGCATCTTTTGGTAGACGCGGATGAAGTTTTCTGCAAAACCACAAGATGTGCATGCAAATGGTGCTTTTTGCAGAACGCGCACGTGGATTTCTACCAAACAACGTGCTAAATATGCCGATGCTGCTCTTTTTAGCACCCGCGCACGCATTTGTGCGAAAACGCGTTTTAAGCATGCAGATGCATCTTTTGGTAGACGCGGATGAAGTTTTCTGCAAAACCACAAGATGTGCATGCAAATGGTGCTTTTTGCAGAACGCGCACGTGGATTTCTACCAAACGACGTGCTAAGCATGCCGATGCTGCTCTTTTTAGCACCCGCGCACGGATTTGTGCGAAAACGCGTTTTAAGCATGCACATGCATCTTTTGGTAGACGCGGATGAAGTTTTCTGCAAAACGACAAGATGTGCATGCAAATGGTGCTTTTGGCAGAACGCGCACGTGGATTTCTACCAAACGACGTGCTAAGCATGCCGATGCTGCTCTTTTTAGCACCCGCGCACGCATTTGTGCGAAAACGCGTTTTAAGCATGCACATGCATCTTTTGGTAGACGCGGATGAAGTTTTCTGCAAAACCACAAGATGTGCATGCAAATGGTGCTTTTTGCAGAACGCGCTGGTGGATTTCTACCAAACGACGTGCAAAGCATGCCGATGCTGCTCTTTTTAGCACCCGCGCACGCATTTGTGCGAAAACGCGTTTTAAGCATGCACATGCATCTTTTGGTAGACGCAGATGAAGTTTTCTGCAAAACCACAATATGTGCATGCAAATGGTGCTTTTTGCAGAACGCGCACGTGGATTTCTACCAAACGACGTGCTAAGCATGCCGATGCTGCTCTTTTTAGCACCCGCGCACGCATTTGTGCGAAAACGCGTTTTAAGCATGCACATGCATCTTTTGGTATGCGCGGATGAAGTTTTCTGCAAAACCACAAGATGTGCATGCAAATGGTGCTTTTTGCAGAACGCGCACGTGGATTTCTACCAAACGACGTGCTAAGCATGCCGATGCTGCTATTTTTAGCACCCGCGCACGCATTTGTGCGAAAACGCGTTTTAAGCATGCACATGCATCTTTTGGTAGACGCGGATGAAGTTTTCTGCAAAACCACAAGATGTGCATGCAAATGGTGCTTTTTGCAGAACGCGCACGTGGATTTCTACCAAACGACGTGCTAAGCATGCTGATGCTGCTCTTTTTAGCACCCGCGCACGCATTTGTGCGAAAACGCGTTTTAAGCATGCACATGCATCTTTTGGTAGACGCGGATGAAGTTTTCTGCAAAACCACAAGATGTGCATGCAAATGGTGCTTTTTCAGAACGCGCACGTGGATTTCTACCAAACAACGTGCTAAATATGCCGATGCTGCTCTTTTTAGCACCCGCGCACGCATTTGTGCGAAAACGCGTTTTAAGCATGCAGATGCATCTTTTGGTAGACGCGGATGAAGTTTTCTGCAAAACCACAAGATGTGCATGCAAATGGTGCTTTTTGCAGAACGCGCACGTGGATTTCTACCAAACGACGTGCTAAGCATGCCGATGCTGCTCTTTTTAGCACCCGCGCACGGATTTGTGCGAAAACGCGTTTTAAGCATGCACATGCATCTTTTGGTAGACGCGGATGAAGTTTTCTGCAAAACGACAAGATGTGCATGCAAATGGTGCTTTTGGCAGAACGCGCACGTGGATTTCTACCAAACGACGTGCTAAGCATGCCGATGCTGCTCTTTTTAGCACCCGCGCACGCATTTGTGCGAAAACGCGTTTTAAGCATGCACATGCATCTTTTGGTAGACGCGGATGAAGTTTTCTGCAAAACCACAAGATGTGCATGCAAATGGTGCTTTTTGCAGAACGCGCTGGTGGATTTCTACCAAACGACGTGCAAAGCATGCCGATGCTGCTCTTTTTAGCACCCGCGCACGCATTTGTGCGAAAACGCGTTTTAAGCATGCACATGCATCTTTTGGTAGACGCAGATGAAGTTTTCTGCAAAACCACAATATGTGCATGCAAATGGTGCTTTTTGCAGAACGCGCACGTGGATTTCTACCAAACGACGTGCTAAGCATGCCGATGCTGCTCTTTTTAGCACCCGCGCACGGATTTGTGCGAAAACGCGTTTTAAGCATGCACATGCATCTTTTGGTAGACGCGGATGAAGTTTTCTGCAAAACCACAAGATGTGCATGCAAATGGTGCTTTTGGCAGAACGCGCACGTGGATTTCTACCAAACGACGTGCTAAGCATGCCGATGCTGCTCTTTTTAGCACCCGCGCACGCATTTGTGCGAAAACGCGTTTTAAGCATGCACATGCATCTTTTGGTAGACGCGGATGAAGTTTTCTGCAAAACCACAAGATGTGCATGCAAATGGTGCTTTTTGCAGAACGCGCTCGTGGATTTCTACCAAACGACGTGCTAAGCATGCCGATGCTGCTCTTTTTAGCACCCGCGCACGCATTTGTGCGAAAACGCGTTTTAAGCATGCACATGCATCTTTTGGTAGACGCGGATGAAGTTTTCTGCAAAACCACAAGATGTGCATGCAAATGGTGCTTTTGGCAGAACGCGCACGTGGATTTCTACCAAACGACGTGCTAAGCATGCCGATGCTGCTCTTTTTAGCACCCGCGCACGCATTTGTGCGAAAACGCGTTTTAAGCATGCACATGCATCTTTTGGTAGACGCGGATGAAGTTTTCTGCAAAACCACAAGATGTGCATGCAAATGGTGCTTTTTGCAGAACGCGCTCGTGGATTTCTACCAAACGACGTGCTAAGCATGCCGATGCTGCTCTTTTTAGCACCCGCGCACGCATTTGTGCGAAAACGCGTTTTAAGCATGCACATGCATCTTTTGGTAGACGCGGATGAAGTTTTCTGCAAAACCACAAGATGTGCATGCAAATGGTGCTTTTTGCAGAACGCGCACGTGGATTTCTACCAAACGACGTGCTAAGCATGCCGATGCTGCTCTTTTTAGCACCCGCGCACGGATTTGTGCGAAAACGCGTTTTAAGCATGCACATGCATCTTTTGGTAGACGCGGATGAAGTTTTCTGCAAAACCACAAGATGTGCATGCAAATGGTGCTTTTGGCAGAACGCGCACGTGGATTTCTACCAAACGACGTGCTAAGCATGTCGATGCTGCTCTTTTTAGCACCCGCGCACGCATTTGTGCGAAAACGCGTTTTAAGCATGCACATGCATCTTTTGGTAGACGCGGATGAAGTTTTCTGCAAAACCACAAGATGTGCATGCAAATGGTGCTTTTTGCAGAACGCGCACGTGGATTTCTACCAAACGACGTGCTAAGCATGCCGATGCTGCTCTTTTTAGCACCCGCGCACGCATTTGTGCGAAAACGCGTTTTAAGCATGCACATGCATCTTTTCGTAGACGCGGATGAAGTTTTCTGCAAAACCACAAGATGTGCATGCAAATGGTGCTTTTTGCAGAACGCGCTGGTGGATTTCTACCAAACGACGTGCTAAGCTTGCCGATGCTGCTCTTTTTAGCACCGGCGCACGGATTTGTGCGAAAACGCGTTTTAAGCATGCACATGCATCTTTTGGTAGACGCGGATGAAGTTTTCTGCAAAACCACAAGATATACATGCAAATGGTGCTTTTGGCAGAACGCGCACGTGGATTTCTACCAAACGACGTGCTAAGCATGCCGATGCTGCTCTTTTTAGCACCCGCGCACGCATTTGTGCGAAAACGCGTTTTAAGCATGCACATGCATCTTTTGGTATGCGCGGATGAAGTTTTCTGCAAAACCACAAGATGTGCATGCAAATGGTGCTTTTTGCAGAACGCGCACGTGGATTTCTACCAAACGACGTGCTAAGCATGCTGATGCTGCTCTTTTTAGCACCCGCGCACGCATTTGTGCGAAAACGCGTTTTAAGCATGCACATGCATCTTTTGGTAGACGCGGATGAAGTTTTCTGCAAAACCACAAGATGTGCATGCAAATGGTGCTTTTTGCAGAACGCGCACGTGGATTTCTACCAAACGACGTGCTAAGCATGCCGATGCTGCTCTTTTTAGCACCCGCGCACGGATTTGTGCGAAAACGCGTTTTAAGCATGCACATGCATCTTTTGGTAGACGCGGATGAAGTTTTCTGCAAAACCACAAGATGTGCATGCAAATGGTGCTTTTGGCAGAACGCGCACGTGGATTTCTACCAAACGACGTGCTAAGCATGTCGATGCTGCTCTTTTTAGCACCCGCGCACGCATTTGTGCGAAAACGCGTTTTAAGCATGCACATGCATCTTTTGGTAGACGCGGATGAAGTTTTCTGCAAAACCACAAGATGTGCATGCAAATGGTGCTTTTTGCAGAACGCGCACGTGGATTTCTACCAAACGACGTGCTAAGCATGCCGATGCTGCTCTTTTTAGCACCCGCGCACGCATTTGTGCGAAAACGCGTTTTAAGCATGCACATGCATCTTTTCGTAGACGCGGATGAAGTTTTCTGCAAAACCACAAGATGTGCATGCAAATGGTGCTTTTTGCAGAACGCGCTGGTGGATTTCTACCAAACGACGTGCTAAGCTTGCCGATGCTGCTCTTTTTAGCACCGGCGCACGGATTTGTGCGAAAACGCGTTTTAAGCATGCACATGCATCTTTTGGTAGACGCGGATGAAGTTTTCTGCAAAACCACAAGATATACATGCAAATGGTGCTTTTGGCAGAACGCGCACGTGGATTTCTACCAAACGACGTGCTAAGCATGCCGATGCTGCTCTTTTTAGCACCCGCGCACGCATTTGTGCGAAAACGCGTTTTAAGCATGCACATGCATCTTTTGGTATGCGCGGATGAAGTTTTCTGCAAAACCACAAGATGTGCATGCAAATGGTGCTTTTTGCAGAACGCGCACGTGGATTTCTACCAAACGACGTGCTAAGCATGCTGATGCTGCTCTTTTTAGCACCCGCGCACGCATTTGTGCGAAAACGCGTTTTAAGCATGCACATGCATCTTTTGGTAGACGCGGATGAAGTTTTCTGCAAAACCACAAGATGTGCATGCAAATGGTGCTTTTTGCAGAACGCGCACGTGGATTTCTACCAAACAACGTGCTAAATATGCCGATGCTGCTCTTTTTAGCACCCGCGCACGCATTTGTGCGAAAACGCGTTTTAAGCATGCACATGCATCTTTTGGTAGACGCGGATGAAGTTTTCTGCAAAACCACAAGATGTGCATGCAAATGGTGCTTTTTGCAGAACGCGCACGTGGATTTCTACCAAACGACGTGCTAAGCATGCCGATGCTGCTCTTTTTAGCACCCGCGCACGGATTTGTGCGAAAACGCGTTTTAAGCATGCACATGCATCTTTTGGTAGACGCGGATGAAGTTTTCTGCAAAACGACAAGATGTGCATGCAAATGGTGCTTTTGGCAGAACGCGCACGTGAATGTCTACCAAACGACGTGCTAAGCATGCCGATGCTGCTCTTTTTAGCACCCGCGCACGCATTTGTGCGAAAACGCGTTTTAAGCATGCACATGCATCTTTTGGTAGACGCGGATGAAGTTTTCTGCAAAACCACAAGATGTGCATGCAAATGGTGCTTTTTGCAGAACGCGCTGGTGGATTTCTACCAAACGACGTGCAAAGCATGCCGATGCTGCTCTTTTTAGCACCCGCGCACGCATTTGTGCGAAAACGCGTTTTAAGCATGCACATGCATCTTTTGGTAGACGCAGATGAAGTTTTCTGCAAAACCACAATATGTGCATGCAAATGGTGCTTTTTGCAGAACGCGCACGTGGATTTCTACCAAACGACGTGCTAAGCATGCCGATGCTGCTCTTTTTAGCACCCGCGCACGGATTTGTGCGAAAACGCGTTTTAAGCATGCACATGCATCTTTTGGTAGACGCGGATGAAGTTTTCTGCAAAACCACAAGATGTGCATGCAAATGGTGCTTTTGGCAGAACGCGCACGTGGATTTCTACCAAACGACGTGCTAAGCATGCCGATGCTGCTCTTTTTAGCACCCGCGCACGCATTTGTGCGAAAACGCGTTTTAAGCATGCACATGCATCTTTTGGTAGACGCGGATGAAGTTTTCTGCAAAACCACAAGATGTGCATGCAAATGGTGCTTTTTGCAGAACGCGCTCGTGGATTTCTACCAAACGACGTGCTAAGCATGCCGATGCTGCTCTTTTTAGCACCCGCGCACGCATTTGTGCGAAAACGCGTTTTAAGCATGCACATGCATCTTTTGGTAGACGCGGATGAAGTTTTCTGCAAAACCACAAGATGTGCATGCAAATGGTGCTTTTGGCAGAACGCGCACGTGGATTTCTACCAAACGACGTGCTAAGCATGCCGATGCTGCTCTTTTTAGCACCCGCGCACGCATTTGTGCGAAAACGCGTTTTAAGCATGCACATGCATCTTTTGGTAGACGCGGATGAAGTTTTCTGCAAAACCACAAGATGTGCATGCAAATGGTGCTTTTTGCAGAACGCGCTCGTGGATTTCTACCAAACGACGTGCTAAGCATGCCGATGCTGCTCTTTTTAGCACCCGCGCACGCATTTGTGCGAAAACGCGTTTTAAGCATGCACATGCATCTTTTGGTAGACGCGGATGAAGTTTTCTGCAAAACCACAAGATGTGCATGCAAATGGTGCTTTTTGCAGAACGCGCACGTGGATTTCTACCAAACGACGTCCTAAGCATGCCGATGCTGCTCTTTTTAGCACCCGCGCACGGATTTGTGCGAAAACGCGTTTTAAGCATGCACATGCATCTTTTGGTAGACGCGGATGAAGTTTTCTGCAAAACCACAAGATGTGCATGCAAATGGTGCTTTTGGCAGAACGCGCACGTGGATTTTTACCAAACGACGTGCTAAGCATGTCGATGCTGCTCTTTTTAGCACCCGCGCACGCGTTTGTGCGAAAACACGTTTTAAGCATGCACATGCATCTTTTGGTAGACGCGGATGAAGTTTTCTGCAAAACCACAAGATGTGCATGCAAATGGTGCTTTTTGCAGAACGCGCACGTGGATTTCTACCAAACGACGTGCTAAGCATGCCGATGCTGCTCTTTTTAGCACCCGCGCACGCATTTGTGCGAAAACGCGTTTTAAGCATGCACATGCATCTTTTGGTAGACGCGGATGAAGTTTTCTGCAAAACCACAAGATGTGCATGCAAATGGTGCTTTTTGCAGAACGCGCACGTGGATTTCTACCAAACGACGTGCTAAGCTTGCCGATGCTGCTCTTTTTAGCACCGGCGCACGGATTTGTGCGAAAACGCGTTTTAAGCATGCACATGCATCTTTTGGTAGACGCGCATGAAGTTTTCTGCAAAACCACAAGATGTGCATGCAAATGGTGCTTTGGCAGAACGCGCACGTGGATTTCTACCAAACGACGTGCTAAGCATGCCGATGCTGCTCTTTTTAGCACCCGCGCACGCATTTGTGCGAAAACGCGTTTTAAGCATGCACATGCATCTTTTGGTAGACGCGGATGAAGTTTTCTGCAAAACCACAAGATGTGCATGCAAATGGTGCTTTTTGCAGAACGCGCACGTGGATTTCTACCAAACGACGTGCTAAGCATGCCGATGCTGCTATTTTTAGCACCCGCGCACGCATTTGTGCG
Organism: Dermacentor andersoni; assembly: GCF_023375885.2. Lineage (NCBI taxonomy): Eukaryota > Metazoa > Arthropoda > Arachnida > Ixodida > Ixodidae > Dermacentor > Dermacentor andersoni. The sequence continues at coordinate 422,147 of NW_027314773.1, forward strand.
AAAACGCGTTTTAAGCATGCACATGCATCTTTTGGTAGACGCGGATGAAGTTTTCTGCAAAACCACAAGATGTGCATGCAAATGGTGCTTTTTGCAGAACGCGCACGTGGATTTCTACCAAACAACGTGCTAAATCTGCCGATGCTGCTCTTTTTAGCACCCGCGCACGCATTTGTGCGAAAACGCGTTTTAAGCATGCACATGCATCTTTTGGTAGACGCGGATGAAGTTTTCTGCAAAACCACAAGATGTGCATGCAAATGGTGCTTTTTGCAGAACGCGCACGTGGATTTCTACCAAACGACGTGCTAAGCATGCCGATGCTGCTCTTTTTAGCACCGGCGCACGGATTTGTGCGAAAACGCGTTTTAAGCATGCACATGCATCTTTTGGTAGACGCGGATGAAGTTTTCTGCAAAACCACAAGATGTGCATGCAAATGGTGCTTTTTGCAGAACGCGCACGTGGATTTCTACCAAACGACGTGCTAAGCATGCCGATGCTGCTCTTTTTAGCACCCGCGCACGCATTTGTGCGAAAACGCGTTTTAAGCATGCACATGCATCTTTTGGTAGACGCGGATGAAGTTTTCTGCAAAACCACAAGATGTGCATGCAAATGGTGCTTTTTGCAGAACGCGCACGTGGATTTCTACCAAACGACGTGCTAAGCATGCCGATGCTGCTCTTTTTAGCACCGGCGCACGGATTTGTGCGAAAACGCGTTTTAAGCATGCACATGCATCTTTTGGTAGACGCGGATGAAGTTTTCTGCAAAACCACAAGATGTGCATGCAAATGGTGCTTTTTGCAGAACGCGCACGTGGATTTCTACCAAACGACGTGCTAAGCATGCCGATGCTGCTCTTTTTAGCACCCGCGCACGCATTTGTGCGAAAACGCGTTTTAAGCATGCACATGCATCTTTTGGTAGACGCGGATGAAGTTTTCTGCAAAACCACAAGATGTGCATGCAAATGGTGCTTTTTGCAGAACGCGCACGTGGATTTCTACCAAACGACGTGCTAAGCTTGCCGATGCTGCTCTTTTTAGCACCGGCGCACGGATTTGTGCGAAAACGCGTTTTAAGCATGCACATGCATCTTTTGGTAGACGCGCATGAAGTTTTCTGCAAAACCACAAGATGTGCATGCAAATGGTGCTTTGGCAGAACGCGCACGTGGATTTCTACCAAACGACGTGCTAAGCATGCCGATGCTGCTCTTTTTAGCACCCGCGCACGCATTTGTGCGAAAACGCGTTTTAAGCATGCACATGCATCTTTTGGTAGACGCGGATGAAGTTTTCTGCAAAACCACAAGATGTGCATGCAAATGGTGCTTTTTGCAGAACGCGCACGTGGATTTCTACCAAACGACGTGCTAAGCATGCCGATGCTGCTATTTTTAGCACCCGCGCACGCATTTGTGCGAAAACGCGTTTTAAGCATGCACATGCATCTTTTGGTAGACGCGGATGAAGTTTTCTGCAAAACCACAAGATGTGCATGCAAATGGTGCTTTTTGCAGAACGCGCACGTGGATTTCTACCAAACAACGTGCTAAATATGCCGATGCTGCTCTTTTTAGCACCCGCGCACGCATTTGTGCGAAAACGCGTTTTAAGCATGCACATGCATCTTTTGGTAGACGCGGATGAAGTTTTCTGCAAAACCACAAGATGTGCATGCAAATGGTGCTTTTTGCAGAACGCGCACGTGGATTTCTACCAAACGACGTGCTAAGCATGCCGATGCTGCTATATTTAGCACCCGCGCACGCATTTGTGCGAAAACGCGTTTTAAGCATGCACATGCATCTTTTGGTAGACGCTGATGAAGTTTTCTGCAAAACCACAAGATGTGCATGCAAATGGTGCTTTTTGCAGAACGCGCACGTGGATTTCTACCAAACGACGTGCTAAGCATGCCGATGCTGCTCTTTTTAGCACCCGCGCACGCATTTGTGCGAAAACGCGTTTTAAGCATGCACATGCATCTTTTGGTAGACGCGGATGAAGTTTTCTGCAAAACCACAAGATGTGCATGCAAATGGTGCTTTTTGCAGAACGCGCACGTGGATTTCTACCAAACGACGTGCTAAGCATGCCGATGCTGCTCTTTTTAGCACCCGCGCACGGATTTGTGCGAAAACGCGTTTTAAGCATGCACATGCATCTTTTGGTAGACGCGGATGAAGTTTTCTGCAAAACCACAAGATGTGCATGCAAATGGTGCTTTTGGCAGAACGCGCACGTGGATGTCTACCAAACGACGTGCTAAGCATGCCGATGCTGCTCTTTTTAGCACCCGCGCACGCATTTGTGCGAAAACGCGTTTTAAGCATGCACATGCATCTTTTGGTAGACGCGGATGAAATTTTCTGCAAAACCACAAGATGTGCATGCAAATGGTGCTTTTTGCAGAACGCGCTGGTGGATTTCTACCAAACGACGTGCAAAGCATGCCGATGCTGCTCTTTTTAGCACCCGCGCACGCATTTGTGCGAAAACGCGTTTTAAGCATGCACATGCATCTTTTGGTAGACGCAGATGAAGTTTTCTGCAAAACCACAATATGTGCATGCAAATGGTGCTTTTTGCAGAACGCGCACGTGGATTTCTACCAAACGACGTGCTAAGCATGCCGATGCTGCTCTTTTTAGCACCCGCGCACGGATTTGTGCGAAAACGCGTTTTAAGCATGCACATGCATCTTTTGGTAGACGCGGATAAAGTTTTCTGCAAAACCACAAGATGTGCATGCAAATGGTGCTTTTGGCAGAACGCGCACGTGGATTTCTACCAAACGACGTGCTAAGCATGCCGATGCTGCTCTTTTTAGCACCCGCGCACGCATTTGTGCGAAAACGCGTTTTAAGCATGCACATGCATCTTTTGGTAGACGCGGATGAAGTTTTCTGCAAAACCACAAGATGTGCATGCAAATGGTGCTTTTTGCAGAACGCGCTCGTGGATTTCTACCAAACGACGTGCTAAGCATGCCGATGCTGCTCTTTTTAGCACCCGCGCACGCATTTGTGCGAAAACGCGTTTTAAGCATGCACATGCATCTTTTGGTAGACGCGGATGAAGTTTTCTGCAAAACCACAAGATGTGCATGCAAATGGTGCTTTTGGCAGAACGCGCACCTGGATTTCTACCAAACGACGTGCTAAGCATGCCGATGCTGCTCTTTTTAGCACCCGCGCACGCATTTGTGCGAAAACGCGTTTTAAGCATGCACATGCATCTTTTGGTAGACGCGGATGAAGTTTTCTGCAAAACCACAAGATGTGCATGCAAATGGTGCTTTTTGCAGAACGCGCACGTGGATTTCTACCAAACGACGTGCTAAGCATGCCGATGCTGCTCTTTTTAGCACCCGCGCACGCATTTGTGCGAAAACGCGTTTTAAGCATGCACATGCATCTTTTGGTAGACGCGGATGAAGTTTTCTGCAAAACCACAAGATGTGCATGCAAATGGTGCTTTTGGCAGAACGCGCACGTGGATTTCTACCAAACGACGTGCTAAGCATGTCGATGCTGCTCTTTTTAGCACCCGCGCACGCATTTGTGCGAAAACGCGTTTTAAGCATGCACATGCATCTTTTGGTAGACGCGGATGAAGTTTTCTGCAAAACCACAAGATGTGCATGCAAATGGTGCTTTTTGCAGAACGCGCACGTGGATTTCTACCAAACGACGTGCTAAGCATGCCGATGCTGCTCTTTTTAGCACCCGCGCACGCATTTGTGCGAAAACGCGTTTTAAGCATGCACATGCATCTTTTGGTAGACGCGGATGAAGTTTTCTGCAAAACCACAAGATGTGCATGCAAATGGTGCTTTTTGCAGAACGCGCACGTGGATTTCTACCAAACAACGTGCTAAGCTTGCCGATGCTGCTCTTTTTAGCACCGGCGCACGGATTTGTGCGAAAACGCGTTTTAAGCATGCACATGCATCTTTTGGTAGACGCGGATGAAGTTTTCTGCAAAACCACAAGATGTGCATGCAAATGGTGCTTTGGCAGAACGCGCACGTGGATTTCTACCAAACGACGTGCTAAGCATGCCGATGCTACTCTTTAGCACCCGCGCACGCATTTGTGCGAAAACGCGTTTTAAGCATGCACATGCATCTTTTGGTAGACGCGGATGAAGTTTTCTGCAAAACCACAAGATGTGCATGCAAATGGTGCTTTTTGCAGAACGCGCTCGTGGATTTCTACCAAACGACGTGCTAAGCATGCCGATGCTGCTCTTTTTAGCACCCGCGCACGCATTTGTGCGAAAACGCGTTTTAAGCATGCACATGCATCTTTTGGTAGACGCGGATGAAGTTTTCTGCAAAACCACAAGATGTGCATGCAAATGGTGCTTTTTGCAGAACGCGCTGGTGGATTTCTACCAAACGACGTGCAAAGCATGCCGATGCTGCTCTTTTTAGCACCCGCGCACGCATTTGTGCGAAAACGCGTTTTAAGCATGCACATGCATCTTTTGGTAGACGCAGATGAAGTTTTCTGCAAAACCACAATATGTGCATGCAAATGGTGCTTTTTGCAGAACGCGCACGTGGATTTCTACCAAACGACGTGCTAAGCATGCCGATGCTGCTCTTTTTAGCACCCGCGCACGGATTTGTGCGAAAACGCGTTTTAAGCATGCACATGCATCTTTTGGTAGACGCGGATGAAGTTTTCTGCAAAACCACAAGATGTGCATGCAAATGGTGCTTTTGGCAGAACGCGCACGTGGATTTCTACCAAACGACGTGCTAAGCATGCCGATGCTGCTCTTTTTAGCACCCGCGCACGCATTTGTGCGAAAACGCGTTTTAAGCATGCACATGCATCTTTTGGTAGACGCGGATGAAGTTTTCTGCAAAACCACAAGATGTGCATGCAAATGGTGCTTTTTGCAGAACGCGCTCGTGGATTTCTACCAAACGACGTGGTAAGAATGCCGATGCTGCTCTTTTTAGCACCCGCGCACGCATTTGTGCGAAAACGCGTTTTAAGCATGCACATGCATCTTTTGGTAGACGCGGATGAAGTTTTCTGCAAAACCACAAGATGTGCATGCAAATGGTGCTTTTGGCAGAACGCGCACGTGGATTTCTACCAAACGACGTGCTAAGCATGCCGATGCTGCTCTTTTTAGCACCCGCGCACGCATTTGTGCGAAAACGCGTTTTAAGCATGCACATGCATCTTTTGGTAGACGCGGATGAAGTTTTCTGCAAAACCACAAGATGTGCATGCAAATGGTGCTTTTTGCAGAACGCGCTCGTGGATTTCTACCAAACGACGTGCTAAGCATGCCGATGCTGCTCTTTTTAGCACCCGCGCACGCATTTGTGCGAAAACGCGTTTTAAGCATGCACATGCATCTTTTGGTAGACGCGGATGAAGTTTTCTGCAAAACCACAAGATGTGCATGCAAATGGTGCTTTTTGCAGAACGCGCACGTGGATTTCTACCAAACGACGTGCTAAGCATGCCGATGCTGCTCTTTTTAGCACCCGCGCACGGATTTGTGCGAAAACGCGTTTTAAGCATGCACATGCATCTTTTGGTAGACGCGGATGAAGTTTTCTGCAAAACCACAAGATGTGCATGCAAATGGTGCTTTTGGCAGAACGCGCACGTGGATTTCTACCAAACGACGTGCTAAGCATGTCGATGCTGCTCTTTTTAGCACCCGCGCACGCATTTGTGCGAAAACGCGTTTTAAGCATGCACATGCATCTTTTGGTAGACGCGGATGAAGTTTTCTGCAAAACCACAAGATGTGCATGCAAATGGTGCTTTTTGCAGAACGCGCACGTGGATTTCTACCAAACGACGTGCTAAGCATGCCGATGCTGCTCTTTTTAGCACCCGCGCACGCATTTGTGCGAAAACGCGTTTTAAGCATGCACATGCATCTTTTGGTAGACGCGGATGAAGTTTTCTGCAAAACCACAAGATGTGCATGCAAATGGTGCTTTTTGCAGAACGCGCACGTGGATTTCTACCAAACGACGTGCTAAGCTTGCCGATGCTGCTCTTTTTAGCACCGGCGCACGGATTTGTGCGAAAACGCGTTTTAAGCATGCACATGCATCTTTTGGTAGACGCGCATGAAGTTTTCTGCAAAACCACAAGATGTGCATGCAAATGGTGCTTTGGCAGAACGCGCACGTGGATTTCTACCAAACGACGTGCTAAGCATGCCGATGCTGCTCTTTTTAGCACCCGCGCACGCATTTGTGCGAAAACGCGTTTTAAGCATGCACATGCATCTTTTGGTAGACGCGGATGAAGTTTTCTGCAAAACCACAAGATGTGCATGCAAATGGTGCTTTTTGCAGAACGCGCACGTGGATTTCTACCAAACGACGTGCTAAGCATGCCGATGCTGCTATTTTTAGCACCCGCGCACGCATTTGTGCGAAAACGCGTTTTAAGCATGCACATGCATCTTTTGGTAGACGCGGATGAAGTTTTCTGCAAAACCACAAGATGTGCATGCAAATGGTGCTTTTTGCAGAACGCGCACGTGGATTTCTACCAAACGACGTGCTAAGCATGCCGATGCTGCTCTTTTTAGCACCCGCGCACGCATTTGTGCGAAAACGCGTTTTAAGCATGCACATGCATCTTTTGGTAGACGCGGATGAAGTTTTCTGCAAAACCACAAGATGTGCATGCAAATGGTGCTTTTTGCAGAACGCGCACGTGGATTTCTACCAAACAACGTGCTAAATATGCCGATGCTGCTCTTTTTAGCACCCGCGCACGCATTTGTGCGAAAACGCGTTTTAAGCATGCACATTCATCTTTTGGTAGACGCGGATGAAGTTTTCTGCAAAACCACAAGATGTGCATGCAAATGGTGCTTTTTGCAGAACGCGCACGTGGATTTCTACCAAACGACGTGCTAAGCATGCCGATGCTGCTCTTTTTAGCACCGGCGCACGGATTTGTGCGAAAACGCGTTTTAAGCATGCACATGCATCTTTTGGTAGACGCGGATGAAGTTTTCTGCAAAACCACAAGATGTGCATGCAAATGGTGCTTTTGGCAGAACGCGCACGTGGATTTCTACCAAACGACGTGCTAAGCATGCCGATGCTGCTATATTTAGCACCCGCGAACGCATTTGTGCGAAAACGCGTTTTAAGCATGCACATGCATCTTTTGGTAGACGCTGATGAAGTTTTCTGCAAAACCACAAGATGTGCATGCAAATGGTGCTTTTTGCAGAACGCGCACGTGGATTTCTACCAAACGACGTGCTAAGCATGCCGATGCTGCTCTTTTTAGCACCCGCGCACGCATTTGTGCGAAAACGCGTTTTAAGCATGCACATGCATCTTTTGGTAGACGCGGATGAAGTTTTCTGCAAAACCACAAGATGTGCATGCAAATGGTGCTTTTTGCAGAACGCGCACGTGGATTTCTACCAAACGACGTGCTAAGCATGCCGATGCTGCTCTTTTTAGCACCCGCGCACGGATTTGTGCGAAAACGCGTTTTAAGCATGCACATGCATCTTTTGGTAGACGCGGATGAAGTTTTCTGCAAAACCACAAGATGTGCATGCAAATGGTGCTTTTGGCAGAACGCGCACGTGGATTTCTACCAAAGGACGTGCTAACCATGCCGATGCTGCTCTTTTTAGCACCCGCGCACGCATTTGTGCGAAAACGCGTTTTAAGCATGCACATGCATCTTTTGGTAGACGCGGATGAAGTTTTCTGCAAAACCACAAGATGTGCATGCAAATGGTGCTTTTTGCAGAACGCGCACGTGGATTTCTACCAAACGACGTGCTAAGCATGCCGATGCTGCTATTTTTAGCACCCGCGCACGCATTTGTGCGAAAACGCGTTTTAAGCATGCACATGCATCTTTTGGTAGACGCGGATGAAGTTTTCTGCAAAACCACAAGATGTGCATGCAAATGGTGCTTTTTGCAGAACGCGCACGTGGATTTCTACCAAACGACGTGCTAAGCATGCCGATGCTGCTATTTTTAGCACCCGCGCACGCATTTGTGCGAAAACGCGTTTTAAGCATGCACATGCATCTTTTGGTAGACGCGGATGAAGTTTTCTGCAAAACCACAAGATGTGCATGCAAATGGTGCTTTTTGCAGAACGCGCACGTGGATTTCTACCAAACGACGTGCTAAGCACGCCGATGCTGCTCTTTTTAGCACCCGCGCACGCATTTGTGCGAAAACGCGTTTTAAGCATGCACATGCATCTTTTGGTAGACGCGGATGAAGTTTTCTGCAAAACCACAAGATGTGCATGCAAATGGTGCTTTTTGCAGAACGCGCACGTGGATTTCTACCAATACAACGTGCTAAATATGCCGATGCTGCTCTTTTTAGCACCCGCGCACGCATTTGTGCGAAAACGCGTTTTAAGCATGCACATGCATCTTTTGGTAGACGCGGATAAAGTTTTCTGCAAAACCACAAGATGTGCATGCAAATGGTGCTTTTGGCAGAACGCGCACGTGGATTTCTACCAAACGACGTGCTAAGCATGCCGATGCTGCTCTTTTTAGCACCCGCGCACGCATTTGTGCGAAAACGCGTTTTAAGCATGCACATGCATCTTTTGGTAGGACGCGGATGAAGTTTTCTGCAAAACCACAAGATGTGCATGCAAATGGTGCTTTTTGCAGAACGCGCACGTGGATTTCTACCAAACGACGTGCTAAGCATGCCGATGCTGCTCTTTTTAGCACCCGCGCACGGATTTGTGCGAAAACGCGTTTTAAGCATGCACATGCATCTTTTGGTAGACGCGGATGAAGTTTTCTGCAAAACCACAAGATGTGCATGCAAATGGTGCTTTTTGCAGAACGCGCACGTGGATTTCTACCAAACGACGTGCTAAGCATGCGATGCTGCTCTTTTTAGCACCCGCGCACGGATTTGTGCGAAAACGCGTTTTAAGCATGCACATGCATCTTTTGGTAGACGCGGATGAAGTTTTCTGCAAAACCACAAGATGTGCATGCAAATGTGCTTTTTGCAGAACGCGCACGTGGATTTCTACCAAACGACGTGCTAAGCATGCCGATGCTGCTCTTTTTAGCACCCGCGCACGGATTTGTGCGAAAACGCGTTTTAAGCATGCACATGCATCTTTTGGTAGACGCGGATGAAGTTTTCTGCAAAACCACAAGATGTGCATGCAAATGGTGCTTTTTGCAGAACGCGCACGTGGATTTCTACCAAACGACGTGCTAAGCACGCCGATGCTGCTCTTTTTAGCACCCGCGCACGCATGTGCGAAAACGCGTTTTAAAGCATGCACATGCATCTTTTGGTAGACGCGGATGAAGTTTTTTGCAAAACCACAAGATGTGCATGCAAATGGTGCTTTTTGCAGAACGCGCACGTGGATTTCTACCAAACAACGTGCTAAATATGCCGATGCTGCTCTTTTTAGCACGCCGCGCACGCATTTGTGCGAAACGCGTTTTAAGCATGCACATGCATCTTTTGGTAGACGCGGATAAAGTTTTCTGCAAAACCACAAGATGTGCATGCAAATGGTGCTTTTGGCAGAACGCGCACGTGGATTTCTACCAAACGACGTGCTAAAGCATGCCGATGCTGCTCTTTTTAGCACCCGCGCACGCATTTGTGCGAAAAACGCGTTTTAAGCATGCACATGCATCTTTCGTAGACGCGGATGAAGTTTTCTGCAAAACCACAAGATGTGCATGCAAATGGTGCTTTTTGCAGAACGCGCTCGTGGATTTCTACCAAACGACGTGCTAAGCATGCCGATGCTGCTCTTTTTAGCACCGCGCACGAATTTGTGCGAAAACGCGTTTTAAGCATGCACATGCACCTTTTGTAGACGCGGATGAAGTTTTCTGCAAAACCACAAGATGTGCATGCAAATGGTGCTTTTTGCAGAACGCGCACGTGGATTTCTACCAAACGACGTGCTAAGCATGCCGATGCTGCTCTTTTTAGCACCCGCGCACGGATTTGTGCGAAACGCGTTTTAAGCATGCACATGCATCTTTTGGTAGACGCGGATGAAGTTTTCTTCAAACCACAAGATGTGCATGCAAATGGTGCTTTTGGCAGAACGCGCACGTGGATTTCTACCAAACGACGTGCTAAGCATGTCGATGCTGCTCTTTTTAGCACCCGCGCACGCATTTGTGCGAAAACGCGTTTTAAGCATGCACATGCATCTTTTGGTAGACGCGGATGAAGTTTTCTGCAAAACCACAAGATTGTGCATGCAAATGGTGCTTTTTGCAGAACGCGCACGTGGATTTCTACCAAACGACGTGCTAAGCATGCCGATGCTGCTCTTTTTAGCACCCGCGCACGCATTTGTGCGAAAAACGCGTTTTAAGCATGCACATGCATCTTTTGGTAGACGCGGGATGAAGTTTTCTGCAAAACCACAAGATGTGCATGCAAATGGTGCTTTTTGCAGAACGCGCACGTGGATTTCTACCAACGACGTGCTAAGCTTGCCGATGCTGCTGCTTTTTAGCACCGGCGCACGGATTTGTGCGAAAACGCGTTTTAAGCATGCACATGCATCTTTTGGTAGACGCGGATGAAGTTTTCTGCAAAACCACAAGATGTGCATGCAAATGGTGCTTTTTGCAGAACGCGCTGGTGGATTTCTACCAAACGACGTTGCAAAGCATGCCGAGTGCTGCTCTTTTAGCACCCGCGCACGCATTTGTGCGAAAACGCGTTTTAAGCATGCACATGCATCTTTTGGTAGACGCAGATGAAGTTTTCTGCAAAACCACAAGATGTGCATGCAAATGGTGCTTTTTGCAGAACGCGCACGTGGATTTCTACAACGACGTGCTAAGCATGCCGATGCTGCTCTTTTTAGCACCCGCGCACGGATTTGTGCGAAAACGCGTTTTAAGCATGCACATGCATCTTTTGGTAGACGCGGATGAAGTTTTCTGCAAAACCACGAGATGTGCATGCAAATGGTGCTTTTGGCAGAACGCGCACGTGGATTTCTACCAAACGACGTGCTAAGCATGCCGATGCTGCTCTTTTTAGCACCCGCGCACGCATTTGTGCGAAAACGCGTTTTAAGCATGCACATGCATCTTTTGGTAGACGCGGATGAAGTTTTCTGCAAAACCACAAGATGTGCATGCAAATGGTGCTTTTGGCAGAACGCGCACGGTGGATTTCTACAAACGACGTGCTAAGCATGCCGATGCTGCTCTTTTTAGCACCCGCGCACGGATTTGTGCGAAAACGCGTTTTAAGCATGCACATGCATCTTTTGGTAGACGCGGATGAAGTTTTCTGCAAAACCACAAGATGTGCATGCAAATGGTGCTTTTGGCCGAACGCGCACGTGGATTTCTACCAAAGGACGTGCTAAGCATGCCGATGCTGCTCTTTTTAGCACCCGCGCACGCATTTGTGCGAAAACGCGTTTTAAGCATGCACATGCATCTTTTGGTAGACGCGGATGAAGGTTTTCTGCAAACCACAAGATGTGCATGCAAATGGTGCTTTTTGCAGAAACACACGCGAGACAGATTTTCTACCAAACGACGTGCTAAGCATGCCGATGCTGCTCTTTTTAGCACCCGCGCACGGATTTGTGCGAAAACGCGTTTTAAGCATGCACATGCATCTTTTGGTAGACGCGGATGAAGTTTTCTTCAAAACCACAAGATGTGCATGCAAATGGTGCTTTTGGCAGAACGCGCACGTGGATTTCTACCAAACGACGTGCTAAGCATGTCGATGCTGCTCTTTTTAGCACCCGCGCACGCATTTGTGCGAAAACGCGTTTTAAGCATGCACATGCATCTTTTGGTAGACGCGGATGAAGTTTTCTGCAAAACCACAAGATGTGCATGCAAATGGTGCTTTTTGCAGAACGCGCACGTGCATTTCTACCAAACGACGTGCTAAGCATGCCGATGCTGCTCTTTTTAGCACCCGCGCACGCATTTGTGCGAAAACGCGTTTTAAGCATGCACATGCATCTTTTGGTAGACGCGGATGAAGTTTTCTGCAAAACCACAAGATGTGCATGCAAATGGTGCTTTTTGCAGAACGCGCACGTGGATTTCTACCAAACGACGTGCTAAGCTTGCCGATGCTGCTCTTTTTAGCACCGGCGCACGGATTTGTGCGAAAACGCGTTTTAAGCATGCACATGCATCTTTTGGTAGACGCGGATGAAGTTTTCTGCAAAACCACAAGATGTGCATGCAAATGGTGCTTTTTGCAGAACGCGCTGGTGGATTTCTACCAAACGACGTGCAAAGCATGCCGATGCTGCTCTTTTTAGCACCCGCGCACGCATTTGTGCGAAAACGCGTTTTAAGCATGCACATGCATCTTTTGGTAGACGCAGATGAAGTTTTCTGCAAAACCACAAGATGTGCATGCAAATGGTGCTTTTTGCAGAACGCGCACGTGGATTTCTACCAAACGACGTGCTAAGCATGCCGATGCTGCTCTTTTTAGCACCCGCGCACGGATTTGTGCGAAAACGCGTTTTAAGCATGCACATGCATCTTTTGGTAGACGCGGATGAAGTTTTCTGCAAAACCACAAGATGTGCATGCAAATGGTGCTTTTGGCAGAACGCGCACGTGGATTTCTACCAAACGACGTGCTAAGCATGCCGATGCTGCTCTTTTTAGCACCCGCGCACGCATTTGTGCGAAAACGCGTTTTAAGCATGCACATGCATCTTTTGGTAGACGCGGATGAAGTTTTCTGCAAAACCACAAGATGTGCATGCAAATGGTGCTTTTTGCAGAACGCGCACGTGGATTTCTACCAAACGACGTGCTAAGCATGCCGATGCTGCTCTTTTTAGCACCCGCGCACGGATTTGTGCGAAAACGCGTTTTAAGCATGCACATGCATCTTTTGGTAGACGCGGATGAAGTTTTCTGCAAAACCACAAGATGTGCATGCAAATGGTGCTTTTGGCAGAACGCGCACGTGGATTTCTACCAAACGACGTGCTAAGCATGCCGATGCTGCTCTTTTTAGCACCCGCGCACGGATTTGTGCGAAAACGCGTTTTAAGCATGCACATGCATCTTTTGGTAGACGCGGATGAAGTTTTCTGCAAAACCACAAGATGTGCATGCAAATGGTGCTTTTGGCAGAACGCGCACGTGGATTTCTACCAAAGGACGTGCTAAGCATGCCGATGCTGCTCTTTTTAGCACCCGCGCACGCATTTGTGCGAAAACGCGTTTTAAGCATGCACATGCATCTTTTGGTAGACGCGGATGAAGTTTTCTGCAAAACCACAAGATGTGCATGCAAATGGTGCTTTTTGCAGAACGCGCACGTGGATTGCTACCAAACGACGTGCTAAGCATGCTGATGCTGCTCTTTTTAGCACCCGCGCACGCATTTGTGCGAAAACGCGTTTTAAGCATGCACATGCATCTTTTGGTAGACGCGGATGAAGTTTTCTGCAAAACCACAAGATGTGCATGCAAATTGTGCTTTTTGCAGAACGCGCACGTGGATTTCTACCAAACAACGTGCTAAATATGCCGATGCTGCTCTTTTTAGCACCCGCGCACGCATTTGTGCGAAAACGCGTTTTAAGCATGCACATGCATCTTTTGGTAGACGCGGATGAAGTTTTCTGCAAAACCACAAGATGTTTATGCAAATGGTGCTTTTTGCAGAACGCGCACGTGGATTTCTACCAAACGACGTGCTAAGCATGCCGATGCTGCTCTTTTTAGCACCCGCGCACGGATTTGTGCGAAAACGCGTTTTAAGCATGCACATGCATCTTTTGGTAGACGCGGATGAAGTTTTCTGCAAAACCACAAGATGTGCATGCAAATGGTGCTTTTGGCAGAACGCGCACGTGGATGTCTACCAAACGACGTGCTAAGCATGCCGATGCTGCTCTTTTTAGCACCCGCGCACGCATTTGTGCGAAAACGCGTTTTAAGCATGCACATGCATCTTTTGGTAGACGCGGATGAAGTTTTCTGCAAAACCACAAGATGTGCATGCAAATGGTGCTTTTTGCAGAACGCGCTGGTGGATTTCTACCAAACGACGTGCAAAGCATGCCGATGCTGCGCTTTTTAGCACCCGCGCACGCATTTGTGCGAAAACGCGTTTTAAGCATGCACATGCATCTTTTGGTAGACGCAGATGAAGTTTTCTGCAAAACCACAATATGTGCATGCAAATGGTGCTTTTTGCAGAACGCGCACGTGGATTTCTACCAAACGACGTGCTAAGCATGCCGATGCTGCTCTTTTTAGCACCCGCGCACGGATTTGTGCGAAAACGCGTTTTAAGCATGCACATCCATCTTTTGGTAGACGCAGATGAAGTTTTCTGCAAAACCACAAGATGTGCATGCAAATGGTGCTTTTTGCAGAACGCGCACGTGGATTTCTACCAAATGACGTGCTAAGCATGCCGATGCTGCTCTTTTTAGCACCCGCGCACGGATTTGTGCGAAAACGCGTTTTAAGCATGCACATGCATCTTTTGGTAGACGCGGATGAAGTTTTCTGCAAAACCACAAGATGTGCATGCAAATGGTGCTTTTGGCAGAACGCGCACGTGGATTTCTACCAAACGACGTGCTAAGCATGCCGATGCTGCTCTTTTTAGCACCCGCGCACGCATTTGTGCGAAAACGCGTTTTAAGCATGCACATGCATCTTTTGGTAGACGCGGATGAAGTTTTCTGCAAAACCACAAGATGTGCATGCAAATGGTGCTTTTTGCAGAACGCGCACGTGGATTTCTACCAAACGACGTGCTAAGCATGCCGATGCTGCTCTTTTTAGCACCCGCGCACGGATTTGTGCGAAAACGCGTTTTAAGCATGCACATTCATCTTTTGGTAGACGCGGATGAAGTTTTCTGCAAAACCACAAGATGTGCATGCAAATGGTGCTTTTGGCAGAACGCGCACGTGGATTTCTACCAAACGACGTGCTAAGCATGCCGATGCTGCTCTTTTTAGCACCCGCGCACGGATTTGTGCGAAAACGCGTTTTAAGCATGCACATGCATCTTTTGGTAGACGCGGATGAAGTTTTCTGCAAAACCACAAGATGTGCATGCAAATGGTGCTTTTGGCAGAACGCGCACGTGGATTTCTACCAAAGGACGTGCTAAGCATGCCGATGCTGCTCTTTTTAGCACCCGCGCACGCATTTGTGCGAAAACGCGTTTTAAGCATGCACATGCATCTTTTGGTAGACGCGGATGAAGTTTTCTGCAAAACCACAAGATGTGCATGCAAATGGTGCTTTTTGCAGAACGCGCACGTGGATTTCTACCAAACGACGTGCTAAGCATGCCGATGCTGCTCTTTTTAGCAACCGCGCACGGATTTGTGCGAAAACGCGTTTTAAGCATGCACATGCATCTTTTGGTAGACGCGGATGAAGTTTTCTTCAAAACCACAAGATGTGCATGCAAATGGTGCTTTTGGCAGAACGCGCACGTGGATTTCTACCAAACGACGTGCTAAGCATGTCGATGCTGCTCTTTTTAGCACCCGCGCACGCATTTGTGCGAAAACGCGTTTTAAGCATGCACATGCATCTTTTGGTAGACGCGGATGAAGTTTTCTGCAAAACCACAAGATGTGCATGCAAATGGTGCTTTTTGCAGAACGCGCACGTGCATTTCTACCAAACGACGTGCTAAGCATGCCGATGCTGCTCTTTTTAGCACCCGCGCACGCATTTGTGCGAAAACGCGTTTTAAGCATGCACATGCATGTTTTGGTAGACGCGGATGAAGTTTTCTGCAAAACCACAAGATGTGCATGCAAATGGTGCTTTTTGCAGAACGCGCACGTGGATTTCTACCAAACGACGTGCTAAGCTTGCCGATGCTGCTCTTTTTAGCACCGGCGCACGGATTTGTGCGAAAACGCGTTTTGAGCATGCACATGCATCTTTTGGTAGACGCGGATGAAGTTTTCTGCAAAACCACAAGATGTGCATGCAAATGGTGCTTTTTGCAGAACGCGCTGGTGGATTTCTACCAAACGACGTGCAAAGCATGCCGATGCTGCTCTTTTTAGCACCCGCGCACGCATTTGTGCGAAAACGCGTTTTAAGCATGCACATGCATCTTTTGGTAGACGCAGATGAAGTTTTCTGCAAAACCACAAGATGTGCATGCAAATGGTGCTTTTTGCAGAACGCGCACGTGGATTTCTACCAAACGACGTGCTAAGCATGCCGATGCTGCTCTTTTTAGCACCCGCGCACGGATTTGTGCGAAAACGCGTTTTAAGCATGCACATGCATCTTTTGGTAGACGCGGATGAAGTTTTCTGCAAAACCACAAGATGTGCATGCAAATGGTGCTTTTGGCAGAACGCGCACGTGGATTTCTACCAAACGACGTGCTAAGCATGCCGATGCTGCTCTTTTTAGCACCCGCGCACGCATTTGTGCGAAAACGCGTTGCATCTTTTGGTAGACGCGGATGAAGTTTTCTGCAAAACCACAAGATGTGCATGCAAATGGTGCTTTTTGCAGAACGCGCACGTGGATTTCTACCAAACGACGTGCTAAGCATGCCGATGCTGCTCTTTTTAGCACCCGCGCACGGATTTGTGCGAAAACGCGTTTTAAGCATGCACATGCATCTTTTGGTAGACGCGGATGAAGTTTTCTGCAAAACCACAAGATGTGCATGCAAATGGTGCTTTTGGCAGAACGCGCACGTGGATTTCTACCAAACGACGTGCTAAGCATGCCGATGCTGCTCTTTTTAGCACCCGCGCACGGATTTGTGCGCGAAAACGCGTTTTAAGCATGCACATGCATCTTTTGGTAGACGCGGATGAAGTTTTCTGCAAAACCACAAGATGTGCATGCAAATGGTGCTTTTGGCAGAACGCGCACGTGGATTTCTACCAAAGGACGTGCTAAGCATGCCGATGCTGCTCTTTTTAGCACCCGCGCACGCATTTGTGCGAAAACGCGTTTTAAGCATGCACATGCATCTTTTGGTAGACGCGGATGAAGTTTTCTGCAAAACCACAAGATGTGCATGCAAATGGTGCTTTTTGCAGAACGCGCACGTGGATTTCTACCAAACGACGTGCTAAGCTTGCCGATGCTGCTCTTTTTAGCACCGGCGCACGGATTTGTGCGAAAACGCGTTTTAAGCATGCACATGCATCTTTTGGTAGACGCGGATGAAGTTTTCTGCAAAACCACAAGATGTGCATGCAAATGGTGCTTTTTGCAGAACGCGCACGTGGATTTCTACCAAACGACGTGCTAAGCTTGCCGATGCTGCTCTTTTTAGCACCGGCGCACGGATTTGTGCGAAAACGCGTTTTGAGCATGCACATGCATCTTTTGGTAGACGCGGATGAAGTTTTCTGCAAAACCACAAGATGTGCATGCAAATGGTGCTTTTTGCAGAACGCGCTGGTGGATTTCTACCAAACGACGTGCTAAGCTTGCCGATGCTGCTCTTTTTAGCACCGGCGCACGGATTTGTGCGAAAACGCGTTTTGAGCATGCACATGCATCTTTTGGTAGACGCGGATGAAGTTTTCTGCAAAAACCACAAGATGTGCATGCAAATGGTGCTTTTTGCAGAACGCGCTGGTGGATTTCTACCAAACGACGTGCAAAGCATTGCCGATGCTGCTCTTTTTAGCACCCGCGCACGCATTTGTGCGAAAACGCGTTTTTGAGCATGCACATGCATCTTTTGGTAGACGCAGATGAAGTTTTCTGCAAAACCACAAGATGTGCATGCAAATGGTGCTTTTGTGCAGAACGCGCACGTGGATTTCTACCAAACGACGTGCTAAGCATGCCGATGCTGCTCTTTTTAGCACCCCGCGCACGGATTTGTGCGAAAACGCGTTTTAAGCATGCACATGCATCTTTTGGTAGACGCGGATGAAGTTTTCTGCAAAACCACAAGATGAGCATGCAAATGGTGCTTTTGGCAGAACGCGCACGTGGAGTTTTCTACCAAACGACGTGCTAAGCATGCCGATGCTGCTCTTTTTAGCACCCCGCGCACGCATTTGTGCGAAAACGCGTTTTAAGCATGCACATGCATCTTTTGGTAGACGCGGATGAAGTTTTCTGCAAAACCACAAGATGTGCATGCAAATGGTGCTTTTTGCAGAACGCGCACGTGGATTTCTACCAAACGACGTGCTAAGCATGCCGATGCTGCTCTTTTTAGCACTCCGCGCACGGATTTGTGCGAAAACGCGTTTTAAGCATGCACATGCATCTTTTGGTAGACGCGGCATGAAGTTTTCTGCAAAACCACAAGATGTGCATGCAAATGGTGCTTTTGGCAGAACGCGCACGTGGATTTCTACCAAACGACGTGCTAAGCATGCCGATGCTGCTCTTTTTAGCACCCCGCGCACGGATTTGTGCGAAAAACGCGTTTTAAGCATGCACATGCATCTTTTGGTAGACGCGGATGAAGTTTTCTGCAAAACCACAAGATGTGCATGCAAATGGTGCTTTTGGCAGAACGCGCACGTGGATTTCTACCAAAGGACGTGCTAAGCATGCCGATGCTGCTCCTTTTAGCACCCGCGCCACGCATTTGTGCGAAAACGCGTTTTAAGCATGCACATGCATCTTTTGGTAGACGCGGATGAAGTTTTCTGCAAAACCACAAGATGTGCATGCAAATGGTGCTTTTTGCAGAACGCGCACGTGGATTTCTACCAAACGACGTGCTAAGCTTGCCGATGCTGCTCTTTTAGCACCGGCGCACGGATTTGTGCGAAAACGCGTTTTAAGCATGCACATGCATCTTTTGGTAGACGCGGATGAAGTTT
Source organism: Dermacentor andersoni (assembly GCF_023375885.2). Taxonomy (NCBI): domain Eukaryota; kingdom Metazoa; phylum Arthropoda; class Arachnida; order Ixodida; family Ixodidae; genus Dermacentor; species Dermacentor andersoni. Next base: position 440,993 of record NW_027314773.1, read on the forward strand.
TCTGCAAAACCACAAGATGTGCATGCAAATGGTGCTTTTTGCAGAACGCGCACGTGGATTTCTACCAAACGACGTGCTAAGCTTGCCGATGCTGCTCTTTTTAGCACCGGCGCACGGATTTGTGCGAAAACGCGTTTTGAGCATGCACATGCATCTTTTGGTAGACGCGGATGAAGTTTTCTGCAAAACCACAAGATGTGCATGCAAATGGTGCTTTTTGCAGAACGCGCTGGTGGATTTCTACCAAACGACGTGCAAAGCATGCCGATGCTGCTCTTTTTAGCACCCGCGCACGCATTTGTGCGAAAACGCGTTTTAAGCATGCACATGCATCTTTTGGTAGACGCAGATGAAGTTTTCTGCAAAACCACAATATGTGCATGCAAATGGTGCTTTTTGCAGAACGCGCACGTGGATTTCTACCAAACGACGTGCTAAGCATGCCGATGCTGCTCTTTTTAGCACCCGCGCACGGATTTGTGCGAAAACGCGTTTTAAGCATGCACATGCATCTTTTGGTAGACGCGGATGAAGTTTTCTGCAAAACCACAAGATGTGCATGCAAATGGTGCTTTTGGCAGAACGCGCACGTGGATTTCTACCAAACGACGTGCTAAGCATGCCGATGCTGCTCTTTTTAGCACCCGCGCACGCATTTGTGCGAAAACGCGTTTTAAGCATGCACATGCATCTTTTGGTAGACGCGGATGAAGTTTTCTGCAAAACCACAAGATGTGCATGCAAATGGTGCTTTTTGCAGAACGCGCACGTGGATTTCTACCAAACGACGTGCTAAGCATGCCGATGCTGCTCTTTTTAGCACCCGCGCACGGATTTGTGCGAAAACGCGTTTTAAGCATGCACATGCATCTTTTGGTAGACGCGGATGAAGTTTTCTGCAAAACCACAAGATGTGCATGCAAATGGTGCTTTTGGCAGAACGCGCACGTGGATTTCTACCAAACGACGTGCTAAGCATGCCGATGCTGCTCTTTTTAGCACCCGCGCACGGATTTGTGCGAAAACGCGTTTTAAGCATGCACATGCATCTTTTGGTAGACGCGGATGAAGTTTTCTGCAAAACCACAAGATGTGCATGCAAATGGTGCTTTTGGCAGAACGCGCACGTGGATTTCTACCAAAGGACGTGCTAAGCATGCCGATGCTGCTCTTTTTAGCACCCGCGCACGCATTTGTGCGAAAACGCGTTTTAAGCATGCACATGCATCTTTTGGTAGACGCGGATGAAGTTTTTCTGCAAAACCACAAGATGTGCATGCAAATGGTGCTTTTTGCAGAACGCGCACGTGGATTTCTACCAAACGACGTGCTAAGCTTGCCGATGCTGCTCTTTTTAGCACCGGCGCACGGATTTGTGCGAAAACGCGTTTTAAGCATGCACATGCATCTTTTGGTAGACGCGGATGAAGTTTTCTGCAAAACCACAAGATGTGCATGCAAATGGTGCTTTTTGCAGAACGCGCACGTGGATTTCTACCAAACGACGTGCTAAGCATGCCGATGCTGCTCTTTTTAGCACCCGCGCACGCATTTGTGCGAAAACGCGTTTTAAGCATGCACATGCATCTTTTGGTAGACGCGGATGAAGTTTTCTGCAAAACCACAAGATGTGCATGCAAATGGTGCTTTTTGCAGAACGCGCACGTGGATTTCTACAAAACAACGTGCTAAATATGCCGATGCTGCTCTTTTTAGCACCCGCGCACGCATTTGTGCGAAAACGCGTTTTAAGCATGCACATGCATCTTTTGGTAGACGCGGATGGTTTTCTGCAAAACCACAAGATGTGCATGCAAATGGTGCTTTTTGCAGAACGCGCACGTGGATTTCTACCAAACGACGTGCTAAGCATGCCGATGCTGCTCTTTTTAGCAACCGCGCACGGATTTGTGCGAAAACGCGTTTTAAGCATGCACATGCATCTTTTGGTAGACGCGGATGAAGTTTTCTGCAAAACCACAAGATGTGCATGCAAATGGTGCTTTTGGCAGAACGCGCACGTGGATGTCTACCAAACGACGTGCTAAGCATGCCGATGCTGCTCTTTTTAGCACCCGCGCACGCATTTGTGCGAAAACGCGTTTTAAGCATGCACATGCATCTTTTCGTAGACGCGGATGAAGTTTTCTGCAAAACCACAAGATGTGCATGCAAATGGTGCTTTTTGCAGAACGCGCTGGTGGATTTCTACCAAACGACGTGCTAAGCTTGCCGATGCTGCTCTTTTTAGCACCGGCGCACGGATTTGTGCGAAAACGCGTTTTAAGCATGCACATGCATCTTTTGGTAGACGCGGATGAAGTTTTCTGCAAAACCACAAGATGTGCATGCAAATGGTGCTTTTGGCAGAACGCGCACGTGGATTTCTACCAAACGACGTGCTAAGCATGCCGATGCTGCTCTTTTTAGCACCCGCGCACGCATTTGTGCGAAAACGCGTTTTAAGCATGCACATGCATCTTTTGGTAGACGCGGATGAAGTTTTCTGCAAAACCACAAGATGTGCATGCAAATGGTGCTTTTTGCAGAACGCGCACGTGGATTTCTACCAAACGACGTGCTAAGCATGCCGATGCTGCTCTTTTTAGCACCCGCGCACGGATTTGTGCGAAAACGCGTTTTAAGCATGCACATGCATCTTTTGGTAGACGCGGATGAAGTTTTTCTGCAAAACGACAAGATGTGCATGCAAATGGTGCTTTTGGCAGAACGCGCACGTGGATTTCTACCAAACGACGTGCTAAGCGTGCCGATGCTGCTCTTTTTAGCACCCGCGCACGCATTTGTGCGAAAACGCGTTTTAAGCATGCACATGCATCTTTTGGTAGACGCGGATGAAGTTTTCTGCAAAACCACAAGATGTGCATGCAAATGGTGCTTTTTGCAGAACGCGCTGGTGGATTTCTACCAAACGACGTGCAAAGCATGCCGATGCTGCTCTTTTTAGCACCCGCGCACGCATTTGTGCGAAAACGCGTTTTAAGCATGCACATGCATCTTTTGGTAGACGCAGATGAAGTTTTCTGCAAAACCACAATATGTGCATGCAAATGGTGCTTTTTGCAGAACGCGCACGTGGATTTCTACCAAACGACGTGCTAAGCATGCCGATGCTGCTCTTTTTAGCACCCGCGCACGGATTTGTGCGAAAACGCGTTTTAAGCATGCACATGCATCTTTTGGTAGACGCGGATGAAGTTTTCTGCAAAACCACAAGATGTGCATGCAAATGGTGCTTTTGGCAGAACGCGCACGTGGATTTCTACCAAACGACGTGCTAAGCATGCCGATGCTGCTCTTTTTAGCACCCGCGCACGCATTTGTGCGAAAACGCGTTTTAAGCATGCACATGCATCTTTTGGTAGACGCGGATGAAGTTTTCTGCAAAACCACAAGATGTGCATGCAAATGGTGCTTTTTGCAGAACGCGCTCGTGGATTTCTACCAAACGACGTGCTAAGCATGCCGATGCTGCTCTTTTTAGCACCCGCGCACGCATTTGTGCGAAAACGCGTTTTAAGCATGCACATGCATCTTTTGGTAGACGCGGATGAAGTTTTCTGCAAAACCACAAGATGTGCATGCAAATGGTGCTTTTGGCAGAACGCGCACGTGGATTTCTACCAAACGACGTGCTAAGCATGCCGATGCTGCTCTTTTTAGCACCCGCGCACGCATTTGTGCGAAAACGCGTTTTAAGCATGCACATGCATCTTTTGGTAGACGCGGATGAAGTTTTCTGCAAAACCACAATATGTGCATGCAAATGGTGCTTTTTGCAGAACGCGCTCGTGGATTTCTACCAAACGACGTGCTAAGCATGCCGATGCTGCTCTTTTTAGCACCCGCGCACGCATTTGTGCGAAAACGCGTTTTAAGCATGCACATGCATCTTTTGGTAGACGCGGATGAAGTTTTCTGCAAAACCACAAGATGTGCATGCAAATGGTGCTTTTTGCAGAACGCGCACGTGGATTTCTACCAAACGACGTGCTAAGCATGCCGATGCTGCTCTTTTTAGCACCCGCGCACGCATTTGTGCGAAAACGCGTTTTAAGCATGCACATGCATCTTTTGGTAGACGCGGATGAAGTTTTCTGCAAAACCACAAGATGTGCATGCAAATGGTGCTTTTTGCAGAACGCGCACGTGGATTTCTACAAAACAACGTGCTAAATATGCCGATGCTGCTCTTTTTAGCACCCGCGCACGCATTTGTGCGAAAACGCGTTTTAAGCATGCACATGCATCTTTTGGTAGACGCGGATGGTTTTCTGCAAAACCACAAGAAAGATGTGCATGCAAATGGTGCTTTTTGCAGAACGCGCACGTGGATTTCTACCAAACGACGTGCTAAGCATGCCGATGCTGCTCTTTTTAGCACCCGCGCACGGATTTGTGCGAAAACGCGTTTTAAGCATGCACATGCATCTTTTGGTAGACGCGGATGAAGTTTTCTGCAAAACCACAAGATGTGCATGCAAATGGTGCTTTTGGCAGAACGCGCACGTGGATGTCTACCAAACGACGTGCTAAGCATGCCGATGCTGCTCTTTTTAGCACCCGCGCACGCATTTGTGCGAAAACGCGTTTTAAGCATGCACATGCATCTTTTCGTAGACGCGGATGAAGTTTTCTGCAAAACCACAAGATGTGCATGCAAATGGTGCTTTTTGCAGAACGCGCTGGTGGATTTCTACCAAACGACGTGCTAAGCTTGCCGATGCTGCTCTTTTTAGCACCGGCGCACGGATTTGTGCGAAAACGCGTTTTAAGCATGCACATGCATCTTTTGGTAGACGCGGATGAAGTTTTCTGCAAAACCACAAGATGTGCATGCAAATGGTGCTTTTGGCAGAACGCGCACGTGGATTTCTACCAAACGACGTGCTAAGCATGCCGATGCTGCTCTTTTTAGCACCCGCGCACGCATTTGTGCGAAAACGCGTTTTAAGCATGCACATGCATCTTTTGGTATGCGCGGATGAAGTTTTCTGCAAAACCACAAGATGTGCATGCAAATGGTGCTTTTTGCAGAACGCGCACGTGGATTTCTACCAAACGACGTGCTAAGCATGCCGATGCTGCTATTTTTAGCACCCGCGCACGCATTTGTGCGAAAACGCGTTTTAAGCATGCACATGCATCTTTTGGTAGACGCGGATGAAGTTTTCTGCAAAACCACAAGATGTGCATGCAAATGGTGCTTTTTGCAGAACGCGCACGTGGATTTCTACCAAACGACGTGCTAAGCATGCTGATGCTGCTCTTTTTAGCACCCGCGCACGCATTTGTGCGAAAACGCGTTTTAAGCATGCACATGCATCTTTTGGTAGACGCGGATGAAGTTTTCTGCAAAACCACAAGATGTGCATGCAAATGGTGCTTTTTGCAGAACGCGCACGTGGATTTCTACCAAACAACGTGCTAAATATGCCGATGCTGCTCTTTTTAGCACCCGCGCACGCATTTGTGCGAAAACGCGTTTTAAGCATGCACATGCATCTTTTGGTAGACGCGGATGAAGTTTTCTGCAAAACCACAAGATGTGCATGCAAATGGTGCTTTTTGCAGAACGCGCACGTGGATTTCTACCAAACGACGTGCTAAGCATGCCGATGCTGCTCTTTTTAGCACCCGCGCACGGATTTGTGCGAAAACGCGTTTTAAGCATGCACATGCATCTTTTGGTAGACGCGGATGAAGTTTTCTGCAAAACGACAAGATGTGCATGCAAATGGTGCTTTTGGCAGAACGCGCACGTGGATTTCTACCAAACGACGTGCTAAGCATGCCGATGCTGCTCTTTTTAGCACCCGCGCACGCATTTGTGCGAAAACGCGTTTTAAGCATGCACATGCATCTTTTGGTAGACGCGGATGAAGTTTTCTGCAAAACCACAAGATGTGCATGCAAATGGTGCTTTTTGCAGAACGCGCTGGTGGATTTCTACCAAACGACGTGCAAAGCATGCCGATGCTGCTCTTTTTAGCACCCGCGCACGCATTTGTGCGAAAACGCGTTTTAAGCATGCACATGCATCTTTTGGTAGACGCAGATGAAGTTTTCTGCAAAACCACAATATGTGCATGCAAATGGTGCTTTTTGCAGAACGCGCACGTGGATTTCTACCAAACGACGTGCTAAGCATGCCGATGCTGCTCTTTTTAGCACCCGCGCACGGATTTGTGCGAAAACGCGTTTTAAGCATGCACATGCATCTTTTGGTAGACGCGGATGAAGTTTTCTGCAAAACCACAAGATGTGCATGCAAATGGTGCTTTTGGCAGAACGCGCACGTGGATTTCTACCAAACGACGTGCTAAGCATGCCGATGCTGCTCTTTTTAGCACCCGCGCACGCATTTGTGCGAAAACGCGTTTTAAGCATGCACATGCATCTTTTGGTAGACGCGGATGAAGTTTTCTGCAAAACCACAAGATGTGCATGCAAATGGTGCTTTTTGCAGAACGCGCTCGTGGATTTCTACCAAACGACGTGCTAAGCATGCCGATGCTGCTCTTTTTAGCACCCGCGCACGCATTTGTGCGAAAACGCGTTTTAAGCATGCACATGCATCTTTTGGTAGACGCGGATGAAGTTTTCTGCAAAACCACAAGATGTGCATGCAAATGGTGCTTTTGGCAGAACGCGCACGTGGATTTCTACCAAACGACGTGCTAAGCATGCCGATGCTGCTCTTTTTAGCACCCGCGCACGCATTTGTGCGAAAACGCGTTTTAAGCATGCACATGCATCTTTTGGTAGACGCGGATGAAGTTTTCTGCAAAACCACAAGATGTGCATGCAAATGGTGCTTTTTGCAGAACGCGCTCGTGGATTTCTACCAAACGACGTGCTAAGCATGCCGATGCTGCTCTTTTTAGCACCCGCGCACGCATTTGTGCGAAAACGCGTTTTAAGCATGCACATGCATCTTTTGGTAGACGCGGATGAAGTTTTCTGCAAAACCACAAGATGTGCATGCAAATGGTGCTTTTTGCAGAACGCGCACGTGGATTTCTACCAAACGACGTGCTAAGCATGCCGATGCTGCTCTTTTTAGCACCCGCGCACGGATTTGTGCGAAAACGCGTTTTAAGCATGCACATGCATCTTTTGGTAGACGCGGATGAAGTTTTCTGCAAAACCACAAGATGTGCATGCAAATGGTGCTTTTGGCAGAACGCGCACGTGGATTTCTACCAAACGACGTGCTAAGCATGTCGATGCTGCTCTTTTAGCACCCGCGCACGCATTTGTGCGAAAACGCGTTTTAAGCATGCACATGCATCTTTTGGTAGACGCGGATGAAGTTTTCTGCAAAACCACAAGATGTGCATGCAAATGGTGCTTTTTGCAGAACGCGCACGTGGATTTCTACCAAACGACGTGCTAAGCATGCCGATGCTGCTCTTTTTAGCACCCGCGCACGCATTTGTGCGAAAACGCGTTTTAAGCATGCACATGCATCTTTTCGTAGACGCGGATGAAGTTTTCTGCAAAACCACAAGATGTGCATGCAAATGGTGCTTTTTGCAGAACGCGCTGGTGGATTTTCTACCAAACGACGTGCTAAGCTTGCCGATGCTGCTCTTTTTAGCACCGGCGCACGGATTTGTGCGAAACGCGTTTTAAGCATGCACATGCATCTTTTGGTAGACGCGGATGAAGTTTTCTGCAAAACCACAAGATATACATGCAAATGGTGCTTTTGGCAGAACGCGCACGTGGATTTCTACCAAACGACGTGCTAAGCATGCCGATGCTGCTCTTTTTAGCACCCGCGCACGCATTTGTGCGAAAACGCGTTTTAAGCATGCACATGCATCTTTTGGTATGCGCGGATGAAGTTTTCTGCAAAACCACAAGATGTGCATGCAAATGGTGCTTTTTGTAGAACGCGCACGTGGATTTCTACCAAACGACGTGCTAAGCATGCCGATGCTGCTATTTTTAGCACCCGCGCACGCATTTGTGCGAAAACGCGTTTTAAGCATGCACATGCATCTTTTGGTAGACGCGGATGAAGTTTTCTGCAAAACCACAAGATGTGCATGCAAATGGTGCTTTTTGCAGAACGCGCACGTGGATTTCTACCAAACGACGTGCTAAGCATGCTGATGCTGCTCTTTTTAGCACCCGCGCACGCATTTGTGCGAAAACGCGTTTTAAGCATGCACATGCATCTTTTGGTAGACGCGGATGAAGTTTTCTGCAAAACCACAAGATGTGCATGCAAATGGTGCTTTTTGCAGAACGCGCACGTGGATTTCTACCAAACAACGTGCTAAATATGCCGATGCTGCTCTTTTTAGCACCCGCGCACGCATTTGTGCGAAAACGCGTTTTAAGCATGCACATGCATCTTTTGGTAGACGCGGATGAAGTTTTCTGCAAAACCACAAGATGTGCATGCAAATGGTGCTTTTTGCAGAACGCGCACGTGGATTTCTACCAAACGACGTGCTAAGCATGCCGATGCTGCTCTTTTTAGCACCCGCGCACGGATTTGTGCGAAAACGCGTTTTAAGCATGCACATGCATCTTTTGGTAGACGCGGATGAAGTTTTCTGCAAAACGACAAGATGTGCATGCAAATGGTGCTTTTGGCAGAACGCGCACGTGGATGTCTACCAAACGACGTGCTAAGCATGCCGATGCTGCTCTTTTTAGCACCCGCGCACGCATTTGTGCGAAAACGCGTTTTAAGCATGCACATGCATCTTTTGGTAGACGCGGATGAAGTTTTCTGCAAAACCACAAGATGTGCATGCAAATGGTGCTTTTTGCAGAACGCGCTGGTGGATTTCTACCAAACGACGTGCAAAGCATGCCGATGCTGCTCTTTTTAGCACCCGCGCACGCATTTGTGCGAAAACGCGTTTTAAGCATGCACATGCATCTTTTGGTAGACGCAGATGAAGTTTTCTGCAAAACCACAATATGTGCATGCAAATGGTGCTTTTTGCAGAACGCGCACGTGGATTTCTACCAAACGACGTGCTAAGCATGCCGATGCTGCTCTTTTTAGCACCCGCGCACGGATTTGTGCGAAAACGCGTTTTAAGCATGCACATGCATCTTTTGGTAGACGCGGATGAAGTTTTCTGCAAAACCACAAGATGTGCATGCAAATGGTGCTTTTGGCAGAACGCGCACGTGGATTTCTACCAAACGACGTGCTAAGCATGCCGATGCTGCTCTTTTTAGCACCCGCGCACGCATTTGTGCGAAAACGCGTTTTAAGCATGCACATGCATCTTTTGGTAGACGCGGATGAAGTTTTCTGCAAAACCACAAGATGTGCATGCAAATGGTGCTTTTTGCAGAACGCGCTCGTGGATTTCTACCAAACGACGTGCTAAGCATGCCGATGCTGCTCTTTTTAGCACCCGCGCACGCATTTGTGCGAAAACGCGTTTTAAGCATGCACATGCATCTTTGGTAGACGCGGATGAAGTTTTCTGCAAAACCACAAGATGTGCATGCAAATGGTGCTTTTTGCAGAACGCGCTCGTGGATTTCTACCAAACGACGTGCTAAGCATGCCGATGCTGCTCTTTTTAGCACCCGCGCACGCATTTGTGCGAAAACGCGTTTTAAGCATGCACATGCATCTTTTCGTAGACGCGGATGAAGTTTTCTGCAAAACCACAAGATGTGCATGCAAATGGTGCTTTTTGCAGAACGCGCTGGTGGATTTCTACCAAACGACGTGCTAAGCTTGCCGATGCTGCTCTTTTTAGCACCGGCGCACGGATTTGTGCGAAAACGCGTTTTAAGCATGCACATGCATCTTTTGGTAGACGCGGATGAAGTTTTCTGCAAAACCACAAGATGTGCATGCAAATGGTGCTTTTGGCAGAACGCGCACGTGGATTTCTACCAAACGACGTGCTAAGCATGCCGATGCTGCTCTTTTTAGCACCCGCGCACGCATTTGTGCGAAAACGCGTTTTAAGCATGCACATGCATCTTTTGGTATGCGCGGATGAAGTTTTCTGCAAAACCACAAGATGTGCATGCAAATGGTGCTTTTTGCAGAACGCGCACGTGGATTTCTACCAAACGACGTGCTAAGCATGCCGATGCTGCTATTTTTAGCACCCGCGCACGCATTTGTGCGAAAACGCGTTTTAAGCATGCACATGCATCTTTTGGTAGACGCGGATGAAGTTTTCTGCAAAACCACAAGATGTGCATGCAAATGGTGCTTTTTGCAGAACGCGCACGTGGATTTCTACCAAACGACGTGCTAAGCATGCTGATGCTGCTCTTTTTAGCACCCGCGCACGCATTTGTGCGAAAACGCGTTTTAAGCATGCACATGCATCTTTTGGTAGACGCGGATGAAGTTTTCTGCAAAACCACAAGATGTGCATGCAAATGGTGCTTTTTGCAGAACGCGCACGTGGATTTCTACCAAACAACGTGCTAAATATGCCGATGCTGCTCTTTTTAGCACCCGCGCACGCATTTGTGCGAAAACGCGTTTTAAGCATGCACATGCATCTTTTGGTAGACGCGGATGAAGTTTTCTGCAAAACCACAAGATGTGCATGCAAATGGTGCTTTTTGCAGAACGCGCACGTGGATTTCTACCAAACGACGTGCTAAGCATGCCGATGCTGCTCTTTTTAGCACCCGCGCACGGATTTGTGCGAAAACGCGTTTTAAGCATGCACATGCATCTTTTGGTAGACGCGGATGAAGTTTTCTGCAAAACGACAAGATGTGCATGCAAATGGTGCTTTTGGCAGAACGCGCACGTGGATTTCTACCAAACGACGTGCTAAGCATGCCGATGCTGCTCTTTTTAGCACCCGCGCACGCATTTGTGCGAAAACGCGTTTTAAGCATGCACATGCATCTTTTGGTAGACGCGGATGAAGTTTTCTGCAAAACCACAAGATGTGCATGCAAATGGTGCTTTTTGCAGAACGCGCTGGTGGATTTCTACCAAACGACGTGCAAAGCATGCCGATGCTGCTCTTTTTAGCACCCGCGCACGCATTTGTGCGAAAACGCGTTTTAAGCATGCACATGCATCTTTTGGTAGACGCAGATGAAGTTTTCTGCAAAACCACAATATGTGCATGCAAATGGTGCTTTTTGCAGAACGCGCACGTGGATTTCTACCAAACGACGTGCTAAGCATGCCGATGCTGCTCTTTTTAGCACCCGCGCACGGATTTGTGCGAAAACGCGTTTTAAGCATGCACATGCATCTTTTGGTAGACGCGGATGAAGTTTTCTGCAAAACCACAAGATGTGCATGCAAATGGTGCTTTTGGCAGAACGCGCACGTGGATTTCTACCAAACGACGTGCTAAGCATGCCGATGCTGCTCTTTTTAGCACCCGCGCACGCATTTGTGCGAAAACGCGTTTTAAGCATGCACATGCATCTTTTGGTAGACGCGGATGAAGTTTTCTGCAAAACCACAAGATGTGCATGCAAATGGTGCTTTTTGCAGAACGCGCTCGTGGATTTCTACCAAACGACGTGCTAAGCATGCCGATGCTGCTCTTTTTAGCACCCGCGCACGCATTTGTGCGAAAACGCGTTTTAAGCATGCACATGCATCTTTTGGTAGACGCGGATGAAGTTTTCTGCAAAACCACAAGATGTGCATGCAAATGGTGCTTTTGGCAGAACGCGCACGTGGATTTCTACCAAACGACGTGCTAAGCATGCCGATGCTGCTCTTTTTAGCACCCGCGCACGCATTTGTGCGAAAACGCGTTTTAAGCATGCACATGCATCTTTTGGTAGACGCGGATGAAGTTTTCTGCAAAACCACAAGATGTGCATGCAAATGGTGCTTTTTGCAGAACGCGCTCGTGGATTTCTACCAAACGACGTGCTAAGCATGCCGATGCTGCTCTTTTTAGCACCCGCGCACGCATTTGTGCGAAAACGCGTTTTAAGCATGCACATGCATCTTTTGGTAGACGCGGATGAAGTTTTCTGCAAAACCACAAGATGTGCATGCAAATGGTGCTTTTTGCAGAACGCGCACGTGGATTTCTACCAAACGACGTGCTAAGCATGCCGATGCTGCTCTTTTTAGCACCCGCGCACGGATTTGTGCGAAAACGCGTTTTAAGCATGCACATGCATCTTTTGGTAGACGCGGATGAAGTTTTCTGCAAAACCACAAGATGTGCATGCAAATGGTGCTTTTGGCAGAACGCGCACGTGGATTTCTACCAAACGACGTGCTAAGCATGTCGATGCTGCTCTTTTTAGCACCCGCGCACGCATTTGTGCGAAAACGCGTTTTAAGCATGCACATGCATCTTTTGGTAGACGCGGATGAAGTTTTCTGCAAAACCACAAGATGTGCATGCAAATGGTGCTTTTTGCAGAACGCGCACGTGGATTTCTACCAAACGACGTGCTAAGCATGCCGATGCTGCTCTTTTTAGCACCCGCGCACGCATTTGTGCGAAAACGCGTTTTAAGCATGCACATGCATCTTTTCGTAGACGCGGATGAAGTTTTCTGCAAAACCACAAGATGTGCATGCAAATGGTGCTTTTTGCAGAACGCGCTGGTGGATTTCTACCAAACGACGTGCTAAGCTTGCCGATGCTGCTCTTTTTAGCACCGGCGCACGGATTTGTGCGAAAACGCGTTTTAAGCATGCACATGCATCTTTTGGTAGACGCGGATGAAGTTTTCTGCAAAACCACAAGATATACATGCAAATGGTGCTTTTGGCAGAACGCGCACGTGGATTTCTACCAAACGACGTGCTAAGCATGCCGATGCTGCTCTTTTTAGCACCCGCGCACGCATTTGTGCGAAAACGCGTTTTAAGCATGCACATGCATCTTTTGGTATGCGCGGATGAAGTTTTCTGCAAAACCACAAGATGTGCATGCAAATGGTGCTTTTTGTAGAACGCGCACGTGGATTTCTACCAAACGACGTGCTAAGCATGCCGATGCTGCTATTTTTAGCACCCGCGCACGCATTTGTGCGAAAACGCGTTTTAAGCATGCACATGCATCTTTTGGTAGACGCGGATGAAGTTTTCTGCAAAACCACAAGATGTGCATGCAAATGGTGCTTTTTGCAGAACGCGCACGTGGATTTCTACCAAACGACGTGCTAAGCATGCTGATGCTGCTCTTTTTAGCACCCGCGCACGCATTTGTGCGAAAACGCGTTTTAAGCATGCACATGCATCTTTTGGTAGACGCGGATGAAGTTTTCTGCAAAACCACAAGATGTGCATGCAAATGGTGCTTTTTGCAGAACGCGCACGTGGATTTCTACCAAACAACGTGCTAAATATGCCGATGCTGCTCTTTTTAGCACCCGCGCACGCATTTGTGCGAAAACGCGTTTTAAGCATGCACATGCATCTTTTGGTAGACGCGGATGAAGTTTTCTGCAAAACCACAAGATGTGCATGCAAATGGTGCTTTTTGCAGAACGCGCACGTGGATTTCTACCAAACGACGTGCTAAGCATGCCGATGCTGCTCTTTTTAGCACCCGCGCACGGATTTGTGCGAAAACGCGTTTTAAGCATGCACATGCATCTTTTGGTAGACGCGGATGAAGTTTTCTGCAAAACGACAAGATGTGCATGCAAATGGTGCTTTTGGCAGAACGCGCACGTGGATGTCTACCAAACGACGTGCTAAGCATGCCGATGCTGCTCTTTTTAGCACCCGCGCACGCATTTGTGCGAAAACGCGTTTTAAGCATGCACATGCATCTTTTGGTAGACGCGGATGAAGTTTTCTGCAAAACCACAAGATGTGCATGCAAATGGTGCTTTTTGCAGAACGCGCTGGTGGATTTCTACCAAACGACGTGCTAAGCATGCCGATGCTGCTCTTTTTAGCACCCGCGCACGCATTTGTGCGAAAACGCGTTTTAAGCATGCACATGCATCTTTTGGTAGACGCGGATGAAGTTTTCTGCAAAACCACAAGATGTGCATGCAAATGGTGCTTTTTGCAGAACGCGCTCGTGGATTTCTACCAAACGACGTGCTAAGCATGCCGATGCTGCTCTTTTTAGCACCCGCGCACGCATTTGTGCGAAAACGCGTTTTAAGCATGCACATGCATCTTTTGGTAGACGCGGATGAAGTTTTCTGCAAAACCACAAGATGTGCATGCAAATGGTGCTTTTTGCAGAACGCGCTCGTGGATTTCTACCAAACGACGTGCTAAGCATGCCGATGCTGCTCTTTTTAGCACCCGCGCACGCATTTGTGCGAAAACGCGTTTTAAGCATGCACATGCATCTTTTGGTAGACGCGGATGAAGTTTTCTGCAAAACCACAAGATATGCATGCAAATGGTGCTTTTTGCAGAACGCGCACGTGGATTTCTACCAAACGACGTCCTAAGCATGCCGATGCTGCTCTTTTTAGCACCCGCGCACGGATTTGTGCGAAAACGCGTTTTAAGCATGCACATGCATCTTTTGGTAGACGCGGATGAAGTTTTCTGCAAAACCACAAGATGTGCATGCAAATGGTGCTTTTGGCAGAACGCGCACGTGGATTTCTACCAAACGACGTGCTAAGCATGTCGATGCTGCTCTTTTTAGCACCCGCGCACGCGTTTGTGCGAAAACGCGTTTTAAGCATGCACATGCATCTTTTGGTAGACGCGGATGAAGTTTTCTGCAAAACCACAAGATGTGCATGCAAATGGTGCTTTTTGCAGAACGCGCACGTGGATTTCTACCAAACGACGTGCTAAGCATGCCGATGCTGCTCTTTTTAGCACCCGCGCACGCATTTGTGCGAAAACGCGTTTTAAGCATGCACATGCATCTTTTGGTAGACGCGGATGAAGTTTTCTGCAAAACCACAAGATGTGCATGCAAATGGTGCTTTTTGCAGAACGCGCACGTGGATTTCTACCAAACGACGTGCTAAGCTTGCCGATGCTGCTCTTTTTAGCACCGGCGCACGGATTTGTGCGAAAACGCGTTTTAAGCATGCACATGCATCTTTTGGTAGACGCGCATGAAGTTTTCTGCAAAACCACAAGATGTGCATGCAAATGGTGCTTTGGCAGAACGCGCACGTGGATTTCTACCAAACGACGTGCTAAGCATGCCGATGCTGCTCTTTTTAGCACCCGCGCACGGATTTGTGCGAAAACGCGTTTTAAGCATGCACATGCATCTTTTGGTAGACGCGGATGAAGTTTTCTGCAAAACGACAAGATGTGCATGCAAATGGTGCTTTTGGCAGAACGCGCACGTGGATGTCTACCAAACGACGTGCTAAGCATGCCGATGCTGCTCTTTTTAGCACCCGCGCACGCATTTGTGCGAAAACGCGTTTTAAGCATGCACATGCATCTTTTGGTAGACGCGGATGAAGTTTTCTGCAAAACCACAAGATGTGCATGCAAATGGTGCTTTTTGCAGAACGCGCTGGTGGATTTCTACCAAACGACGTGCAAAGCATGCCGATGCTGCTCTTTTTAGCACCCGCGCACGCATTTGTGCGAAAACGCGTTTTAAGCATGCACATGCATCTTTTGGTAGACGCAGATGAAGTTTTCTGCAAAACCACAATATGTGCATGCAAATGGTGCTTTTTGCAGAACGCGCACGTGGATTTCTACCAAACGACGTGCTAAGCATGCCGATGCTGCTCTTTTTAGCACCCGCGCACGGATTTGTGCGAAAACGCGTTTTAAGCATGCACATGCATCTTTTGGTAGACGCGGATGAAGTTTTCTGCAAAACCACAAGATGTGCATGCAAATGGTGCTTTTTGCAGAACGCGCTGGTGGATTTCTACCAAACGACGTGCAAAGCATGCCGATGCTGCTCTTTTTAGCACCCGCGCACGCATTTGTGCGAAAACGCGTTTTAAGCATGCACATGCATCTTTTGGTAGACGCAGATGAAGTTTTCTGCAAAACCACAATATGTGCATGCAAATGGTGCTTTTTGCAGAACGCGCACGTGGATTTCTACCAAACGACGTGCTAAGCATGCCGATGCTGCTCTTTTTAGCACCCGCGCACGGATTTGTGCGAAAACGCGTTTTAAGCATGCACATGCATCTTTTGGTAGACGCGGATAAAGTTTTCTGCAAAACCACAAGATGTGCATGCAAATGGTGCTTTTGGCAGAACGCGCACGTGGATTTCTACCAAACGACGTGCTAAGCATGCCGATGCTGCTCTTTTTAGCACCCGCGCACGCATTTGTGCGAAAACGCGTTTTAAGCATGCACATGCATCTTTTGGTAGACGCGGATGAAGTTTTCTGCAAAACCACAAGATGTGCATGCAAATGGTGCTTTTTGCAGAACGCGCTCGTGGATTTCTACCAAACGACGTGCTAAGCATGCCGATGCTGCTCTTTTTAGCACCCGCGCACGCATTTGTGCGAAAACGCGTTTTAAGCATGCACATGCATCTTTTGGTAGACGCGGATGAAGTTTTCTGCAAAACCACAAGATGTGCATGCAAATGGTGCTTTTGGCAGAACGCGCACCTGGATTTCTACCAAACGACGTGCTAAGCATGCCGATGCTGCTCTTTTTAGCACCCGCGCACGCATTTGTGCGAAAACGCGTTTTAAGCATGCACATGCATCTTTTGGTAGACGCGGATGAAGTTTTCTGCAAAACCACAAGATGTGCATGCAAATGGTGCTTTTTGCAGAACGCGCACGTGGATTTCTACCAAACGACGTGCTAAGCATGCCGATGCTGCTCTTTTTAGCACCCGCGCACGCATTTGTGCGAAAACGCGTTTTAAGCATGCACATGCATCTTTTGGTAGACGCGGATGAAGTTTTCTGCAAAACCACAAGATGTGCATGCAAATGGTGCTTTTGGCAGAACGCGCACGTGGATTTCTACCAAACGACGTGCTAAGCATGTCGATGCTGCTCTTTTTAGCACCCGCGCACGCATTTGTGCGAAAACGCGTTTTAAGCATGCACATGCATCTTTTGGTAGACGCGGATGAAGTTTTCTGCAAAACCACAAGATGTGCATGCAAATGGTGCTTTTTGCAGAACGCGCACGTGGATTTCTACCAAACGACGTGCTAAGCATGCCGATGCTGCTCTTTTTAGCACCCGCGCACGCATTTGTGCGAAAACGCGTTTTAAGCATGCACATGCATCTTTTGGTAGACGCGGATGAAGTTTTCTGCAAAACCACAAGATGTGCATGCAAATGGTGCTTTTTGCAGAACGCGCACGTGGATTTCTACCAAACAACGTGCTAAGCTTGCCGATGCTGCTCTTTTTAGCACCGGCGCACGGATTTGTGCGAAAACGCGTTTTAAGCATGCACATGCATCTTTTGGTAGACGCGGATGAAGTTTTCTGCAAAACCACAAGATGTGCATGCAAATGGTGCTTTGGCAGAACGCGCACGTGGATTTCTACCAAACGACGTGCTAAGCATGCCGATGCTACTCTTTAGCACCCGCGCACGCATTTGTGCGAAAACGCGTTTTAAGCATGCACATGCATCTTTTGGTAGACGCGGATGAAGTTTTCTGCAAAACCACAAGATGTGCATGCAAATGGTGCTTTTTGCAGAACGCGCTCGTGGATTTCTACCAAACGACGTGCTAAGCATGCCGATGCTGCTCTTTTTAGCACCCGCGCACGCATTTGTGCGAAAACGCGTTTTAAGCATGCACATGCATCTTTTGGTAGACGCGGATGAAGTTTTCTGCAAAACCACAAGATGTGCATGCAAATGGTGCTTTTGGCAGAACGCGCACGTGGATTTCTACCAAACGACGTGCTAAGCATGTCGATGCTGCTCTTTTTAGCACCCGCGCACGCGTTTGTGCGAAAACGCGTTTTAAGCATGCACATGCATCTTTTGGTAGACGCGGATGAAGTTTTCTGCAAAACCACAAGATGTGCATGCAAATGGTGCTTTTTGCAGAACGCGCACGTGGATTTCTACCAAACGACGTGCTAAGCATGCCGATGCTGCTCTTTTTAGCACCCGCGCACGCATTTGTGCGAAAACGCGTTTTAAGCATGCACATGCATCTTTTGGTAGACGCGGATGAAGTTTTCTGCAAAACCACAAGATGTGCATGCAAATGGTGCTTTTTGCAGAACGCGCACGTGGATTTCTACCAAACGACGTGCTAAGCTTGCCGATGCTGCTCTTTTTAGCACCGGCGCACGGATTTGTGCGAAAACGCGTTTTAAGCATGCACATGCATCTTTTGGTAGACGCGCATGAAGTTTTCTGCAAAACCACAAGATGTGCATGCAAATGGTGCTTTGGCAGAACGCGCACGTGGATTTCTACCAAACGACGTGCTAAGCATGCCGATGCTGCTCTTTTTAGCACCCGCGCACGGATTTGTGCGAAAACGCGTTTTAAGCATGCACATGCATCTTTTGGTAGACGCGGATGAAGTTTTCTGCAAAACGACAAGATGTGCATGCAAATGGTGCTTTTGGCAGAACGCGCACGTGGATGTCTACCAAACGACGTGCTAAGCATGCCGATGCTGCTCTTTTTAGCACCCGCGCACGCATTTGTGCGAAAACGCGTTTTAAGCATGCACATGCATCTTTTGGTAGACGCGGATGAAGTTTTCTGCAAAACCACAAGATGTGCATGCAAATGGTGCTTTTTGCAGAACGCGCTGGTGGATTTCTACCAAACGACGTGCAAAGCATGCCGATGCTGCTCTTTTTAGCACCCGCGCACGCATTTGTGCGAAAACGCGTTTTAAGCATGCACATGCATCTTTTGGTAGACGCAGATGAAGTTTTCTGCAAAACCACAATATGTGCATGCAAATGGTGCTTTTTGCAGAACGCGCACGTGGATTTCTACCAAACGACGTGCTAAGCATGCCGATGCTGCTCTTTTTAGCACCCGCGCACGGATTTGTGCGAAAACGCGTTTTAAGCATGCACATGCATCTTTTGGTAGACGCGGATGAAGTTTTCTGCAAAACCACAAGATGTGCATGCAAATGGTGCTTTTTGCAGAACGCGCTGGTGGATTTCTACCAAACGACGTGCAAAGCATGCCGATGCTGCTCTTTTTAGCACCCGCGCACGCATTTGTGCGAAAACGCGTTTTAAGCATGCACATGCATCTTTTGGTAGACGCAGATGAAGTTTTCTGCAAAACCACAATATGTGCATGCAAATGGTGCTTTTTGCAGAACGCGCACGTGGATTTCTACCAAACGACGTGCTAAGCATGCCGATGCTGCTCTTTTTAGCACCCGCGCACGGATTTGTGCGAAAACGCGTTTTAAGCATGCACATGCATCTTTTGGTAGACGCGGATAAAGTTTTCTGCAAAACCACAAGATGTGCATGCAAATGGTGCTTTTGGCAGAACGCGCACGTGGATTTCTACCAAACGACGTGCTAAGCATGCCGATGCTGCTCTTTTTAGCACCCGCGCACGCATTTGTGCGAAAACGCGTTTTAAGCATGCACATGCATCTTTTGGTAGACGCGGATGAAGTTTTCTGCAAAACCACAAGATGTGCATGCAAATGGTGCTTTTTGCAGAACGCGCTCGTGGATTTCTACCAAACGACGTGCTAAGCATGCCGATGCTGCTCTTTTTAGCACCCGCGCACGCATTTGTGCGAAAACGCGTTTTAAGCATGCACATGCATCTTTTGGTAGACGCGGATGAAGTTTTCTGCAAAACCACAAGATGTGCATGCAAATGGTGCTTTTGGCAGAACGCGCACCTGGATTTCTACCAAACGACGTGCTAAGCATGCCGATGCTGCTCTTTTTAGCACCCGCGCACGCATTTGTGCGAAAACGCGTTTTAAGCATGCACATGCATCTTTTGGTAGACGCGGATGAAGTTTTCTGCAAAACCACAAGATGTGCATGCAAATGGTGCTTTTTGCAGAACGCGCACGTGGATTTCTACCAAACGACGTGCTAAGCATGCCGATGCTGCTCTTTTTAGCACCCGCGCACGCATTTGTGCGAAAACGCGTTTTAAGCATGCACATGCATCTTTTGGTAGACGCGGATGAAGTTTTCTGCAAAACCACAAGATGTGCATGCAAATGGTGCTTTTGGCAGAACGCGCACGTGGATTTCTACCAAACGACGTGCTAAGCATGTCGATGCTGCTCTTTTTAGCACCCGCGCACGCATTTGTGCGAAAACGCGTTTTAAGCATGCACATGCATCTTTTGGTAGACGCGGATGAAGTTTTCTGCAAAACCACAAGATGTGCATGCAAATGGTGCTTTTTGCAGAACGCGCACGTGGATTTCTACCAAACGACGTGCTAAGCATGCCGATGCTGCTCTTTTTAGCACCCGCGCACGCATTTGTGCGAAAACGCGTTTTAAGCATGCACATGCATCTTTTGGTAGACGCGGATGAAGTTTTCTGCAAAACCACAAGATGTGCATGCAAATGGTGCTTTTTGCAGAACGCGCACGTGGATTTCTACCAAACAACGTGCTAAGCTTGCCGATGCTGCTCTTTTTAGCACCGGCGCACGGATTTGTGCGAAAACGCGTTTTAAGCATGCACATGCATCTTTTGGTAGACGCGGATGAAGTTTTCTGCAAAACCACAAGATGTGCATGCAAATGGTGCTTTGGCAGAACGCGCACGTGGATTTCTACCAAACGACGTGCTAAGCATGCCGATGCTACTCTTTAGCACCCGCGCACGCATTTGTGCGAAAACGCGTTTTAAGCATGCACATGCATCTTTTGGTAGACGCGGATGAAGTTTTCTGCAAAACCACAAGATGTGCATGCAAATGGTGCTTTTTGCAGAACGCGCTCGTGGATTTCTACCAAACGACGTGCTAAGCATGCCGATGCTGCTCTTTTTAGCACCCGCGCACGCATTTGTGCGAAAACGCGTTTTAAGCATGCACATGCATCTTTTGGTAGACGCGGATGAAGTTTTCTGCAAAACCACAAGATGTGCATGCAAATGGTGCTTTTTGCAGAACGCGCTGGTGGATTTCTACCAAACGACGTGCAAAGCATGCCGATGCTGCTCTTTTTAGCACCCGCGCACGCATTTGTGCGAAAACGCGTTTTAAGCATGCACATGCATCTTTTGGTAGACGCAGATGAAGTTTTCTGCAAAACCACAATATGTGCATGCAAATGGTGCTTTTTGCAGAACGCGCACGTGGATTTCTACCAAACGACGTGCTAAGCATGCCGATGCTGCTCTTTTTAGCACCCGCGCACGGATTTGTGCGAAAACGCGTTTTAAGCATGCACATGCATCTTTTGGTAGACGCGGATGAAGTTTTCTGCAAAACCACAAGATGTGCATGCAAATGGTGCTTTTGGCAGAACGCGCACGTGGATTTCTACCAAACGACGTGCTAAGCATGCCGATGCTGCTCTTTTTAGCACCCGCGCACGCATTTGTGCGAAAACGCGTTTTAAGCATGCACATGCATCTTTTGGTAGACGCGGATGAAGTTTTCTGCAAAACCACAAGATGTGCATGCAAATGGTGCTTTTTGCAGAACGCGCTCGTGGATTTCTACCAAACGACGTGCTAAGAATGCCGATGCTGCTCTTTTTAGCACCCGCGCACGCATTTGTGCGAAAACGCGTTTTAAGCATGCACATGCATCTTTTGGTAGACGCGGATGAAGTTTTCTGCAAAACCACAAGATGTGCATGCAAATGGTGCTTTTGGCAGAACGCGCACGTGGATTTCTACCAAACGACGTGCTAAGCATGCCGATGCTGCTCTTTTTAGCACCCGCGCACGCATTTGTGCGAAAACGCGTTTTAAGCATGCACATGCATCTTTTGGTAGACGCGGATGAAGTTTTCTGCAAAACCACAAGATGTGCATGCAAATGGTGCTTTTTGCAGAACGCGCTCGTGGATTTCTACCAAACGACGTGCTAAGCATGCCGATGCTGCTCTTTTTAGCACCCGCGCACGCATTTGTGTGAAAACGCGTTTTAAGCATGCACATGCATCTTTTGGTAGACGCGGATGAAGTTTTCTGCAAAACCACAAGATGTGCATGCAAATGGTGCTTTTTGCAGAACGCGCACGTGGATTTCTACCAAACGACGTGCTAAGCATGCCGATGCTGCTCTTTTTAGCACCCGCGCACGGATTTGTGCGAAAACGCGTTTTAAGCATGCACATGCATCTTTTGGTAGACGCGGATGAAGTTTTCTGCAAAACCACAAGATGTGCATGCAAATGGTGCTTTTGGCAGAACGCGCACGTGGATTTCTACCAAACGACGTGCTAAGCATGTCGATGCTGCTCTTTTTAGCACCCGCGCACGCATTTGTGCGAAAACGCGTTTTAAGCATGCACATGCATCTTTTGGTAGACGCGGATGAAGTTTTCTGCAAAACCACAAGATGTGCATGCAAATGGTGCTTTTTGCAGAACGCGCACGTGGATTTCTACCAAACGACGTGCTAAGCATGCCGATGCTGCTCTTTTTAGCACCCGCGCACGCATTTGTGCGAAAACGCGTTTTAAGCATGCACATGCATCTTTTGGTAGACGCGGATGAAGTTTTCTGCAAAACCACAAGATGTGCATGCAAATGGTGCTTTTTGCAGAACGCGCACGTGGATTTCTACCAAACGACGTGCTAAGCTTGCCGATGCTGCTCTTTTTAGCACCGGCGCACGGATTTGTGCGAAAACGCGTTTTAAGCATGCACATGCATCTTTTGGTAGACGCGCATGAAGTTTTCTGCAAAACCACAAGATGTGCATGCAAATGGTGCTTTGGCAGAACGCGCACGTGGATTTCTACCAAACGACGTGCTAAGCATGCCGATGCTGCTCTTTTTAGCACCCGCGCACGCATTTGTGCGAAAACGCGTTTTAAGCATGCACATGCATCTTTTGGTAGACGCGGATGAAGTTTTCTGCAAAACCACAAGATGTGCATGCAAATGGTGCTTTTTGCAGAACGCGCACGTGGATTTCTACCAAACGACGTGCTAAGCATGCCGATGCTGCTATTTTTAGCACCCGCGCACGCATTTGTGCGAAAACGCGTTTTAAGCATGCACATGCATCTTTTGGTAGACGCGGATGAAGTTTTCTGCAAAACCACAAGATGTGCATGCAAATGGTGCTTTTTGCAGAACGCGCACGTGGATTTCTACCAAACGACGTGCTAAGCATGCCGATGCTGCTCTTTTTAGCACCCGCGCACGCATTTGTGCGAAAACGCGTTTTAAGCATGCACATGCATCTTTTGGTAGACGCGGATGAAGTTTTCTGCAAAACCACAAGATGTGCATGCAAATGGTGCTTTTTGCAGAACGCGCACGTGGATTTCTACCAAACAACGTGCTAAATATGCCGATGCTGCTCTTTTTAGCACCCGCGCACGCATTTGTGCGAAAACGCGTTTTAAGCATGCACATGCATCTTTTGGTAGACGCGGATGAAGTTTTCTGCAAAACCACAAGATGTGCATGCAAATGGTGCTTTTTGCAGAACGCGCACGTGGATTTCTACCAAACGACGTGCTAAGCATGCCGATGCTGCTCTTTTTAGCACCGGCGCACGGATTTGTGCGAAAACGCGTTTTAAGCATGCACATGCATCTTTTGGTAGACGCGGATGAAGTTTTCTGCAAAACCACAAGATGTGCATGCAAATGGTGCTTTTGGCAGAACGCGCACGTGGATTTCTACCAAACGACGTGCTAAGCATGCCGATGCTGCTATATTTAGCACCCGCGCACGCATTTGTGCGAAAACGCGTTTTAAGCATGCGCATGCATCTTTTGGTAGACGCTGATGAAGTTTTCTGCAAAACCACAAGATGTGCATGCAAATGGTGCTTTTTGCAGAACGCGCACGTGGATTTCTACCAAACGACGTGCTAAGCATGCCGATGCTGCTCTTTTTAGCACCCGCGCACGCATTTGTGCGAAAACGCGTTTTAAGCATGCACATGCATCTTTTGGTAGACGCGGATGAAGTTTTCTGCAAAACCACAAGATGTGCATGCAAATGGTGCTTTTTGCAGAACGCGCACGTGGATGTCTACCAAACGACGTGCTAAGCATGCCGATGCTGCTCTTTTTAGCACCCGCGCACGCATTTGTGCGAAAACGCGTTTTAAGCATGCACATGCATCTTTTGGTTGACGCGGATGAAGTTTTCTGCAAAACCACAAGATGTGCATGCAAATGGTGCTTTTTGCAGAACGCGCTGGTGGATTTCTACCAAACGACGTGCAAAGCATGCCGATGCTGCTCTTTTTAGCACCCGCGCACGCATTTGTGCGAAAACGCGTTTTAAGCATGCACATGCATCTTTTGGTAGACGCAGATGAAGTTTTCTGCAAAACCACAATATGTGCATGCAAATGGTGCTTTTTGCAGAACGCGCACGTGGATTTCTACCAAACGACGTGCTAAGCATGCCGATGCTGCTCTTTTTAGCACCCGCGCACGGATTTGTGCGAAAACGCGTTTTAAGCATGCACATGCATCTTTTGGTAGACGCGGATAAAGTTTTCTGCAAAACCACAAGATGTGCATGCAAATGGTGCTTTTGGCAGAACGCGCACGTGGATTTCTACCAAACGACGTGCTAAGCATGCCGATGCTGCTCTTTTTAGCACCCGCGCACGCATTTGTGCGAAAACGCGTTTTAAGCATGCACATGCATCTTTTGGTAGACGCGGATGAAGTTTTCTGCAAAACCACAAGATGTGCATGCAAATGGTGCTTTTTGCAGAACGCGCTCGTGGATTTCTACCAAACGACGTGCTAAGCATGCCGATGCTGCTCTTTTTAGCACCCGCGCACGCATTTGTGCGAAAACGCGTTTTAAGCATGCACATGCATCTTTTGGTAGACGCGGATGAAGTTTTCTGCAATACCACAAGATGTGCATGCAAATGGTGCTTTTGGCAGAACGCGCACCTGGATTTCTACCAAACGACGTGCTAAGCATGCCGATGCTGCTCTTTTTAGCACCCGCGCACGCATTTGTGCGAAAACGCGTTTTAAGCATGCACATGCATCTTTTGGTAGACGCGGATGAAGTTTTCTGCAAAACCACAAGATGTGCATGCAAATGGTGCTTTTTGCAGAACGCGCACGTGGATTTCTACCAAACGACGTGCTAATAATGCCGATGCTGCTCTTTTTAGCACCCGCGCACGCATTTGTGCGAAAACGCGTTTTAAGCATGCACATGCATCTTTTGGTAGACGCGGATGAAGTTTTCTGCAAAACCACAAGATGTGCATGCAAATGGTGCTTTTGGCAGAACGCGCACGTGGATTTCTACCAAACGACGTGCTAAGCATGTCGATGCTGCTCTTTTTAGCACCCGCGCACGCATTTGTGCGAAAACGCGTTTTAAGCATGCACATGCATCTTTTGGTAGACGCGGATGAAGTTTTCTGCAAAACCACAAGATGTGCATGCAAATGGTGCTTTTTGCAGAACGCGCACGTGGATTTCTACCAAACGACGTGCTAAGCATGCCGATGCTGCTCTTTTTAGCACCCGCGCACGCATTTGTGCGAAAACGCGTTTTAAGCATGCACATGCATCTTTTGGTAGACGCGGATGAAGTTTTCTGCAAAACCACAAGATGTGCATGCAAATGGTGCTTTTTGCAGAACGCGCACGTGGATTTCTACCAAACAACGTGCTAAGCTTGCCGATGCTGCTCTTTTTAGCACCGGCGCACGGATTTGTGCGAAAACGCGTTTTAAGCATGCACATGCATCTTTTGGTAGACGCGGATGAAGTTTTCTGCAAAACCACAAGATGTGCATGCAAATGGTGCTTTGGCAGAACGCGCACGTGGATTTCTACCAAACGACGTGCTAAGCATGCCGATGCTACTCTTTTTAGCACCCGCGCACGCATTTGTGCGAAAACGCGTTTTAAGCATGCACATGCATCTTTTGGTAGACGCGGATGAAGTTCTCTGCAAAACCACAAGATGTGCATGCAAATGGTGCTTTTTGCAGAACGCGCACGTGGATTTCTACCAAACGACATGCTAAGCATGCCGATGCTGCTCTTTTTAGCACCCGCGCACGGATTTGTGCGAAAACGCGTTTTAAGCATGCACATGCATCTTTTGGTAGACGCGGATGAAGTTTTCTGCAAAACCACAAGATGTGCATGCAAATGGTGCTTTTGGCAGAACGCGCACGTGGATTTCTACCAAACGACGTGCTAAGCATGCCGATGCTGCTCTTTTTAGCACCCGCGCACGCATTTGTGCGAAAACGCGTTTTAAGCATGCACATGCATCTTTTGGTAGACGCGGATGAAGTTTTCTGCAAAACCACAAGATGTGCATGCAAATGGTGCTTTTTGCAGAACGCGCACGTGGATTTCTACCAAACGACGTGCTAAGCATGCCGATGCTGCTATTTTTAGCACCCGCGCACGCATTTGTGCGAAAACGCGTTTTAAGCATGCACATGCATCTTTTGGTAGACGCGGATGAAGTTTTCTGCAAAACCACAAGATGTGCATGCAAATGGTGCTTTTTGCAGAACGCGCACGTGGATTTCTACCAAACGACGAGCTAAGCATGCCGATGCTGCTATTTTTAGCACCCGCGCACGCATTTGTGCGAAAACGCGTTTTAAGCATGCACATGCATCTTTTGGTAGACGCGGATGAAGTTTTCTGCAAAACCACAAGATGTGCATGCAAATGGTGCTTTTTGCAGAACGCGCACGTGGATTTCTACCAAACGACGTGCTAAGCATGCCGATGCTGCTCTTTTTAGCACCCGCGCACGCATTTGTGCGAAAACGCGTTTTAAGCATGCACATGCATCTTTTGGTAGACGCGGATGAAGTTTTCTGCAAAACCACAAGATGTGCATGCAAATGGTGCTTTTTGCAGAACGCGCACGTGGATTTCTACCAAACAACGTGCTAAATATGCCGATGCTGCTCTTTTGAGCACCCGCGCACGCATTTGTGCGAAAACGCGTTTTAAGCATGCACAAGCATCTTTTGGTATACGCGGATAAAGTTTTCTGCAAAACCACAATATGTGCATGCAAATGGTGCTTTTTGCAGAACGCGCACGTGGATTTCTACCAAACGACGTGCTAAGCATGCCGATGCTGCTCTTTTTAGCACCCGCGCACGCATTTGTGCGAAAACGCGTTTTAAGCATGGACATACATCTTTTGGTAGACGCGGATGAAGTTTTCTGCAAAACCACAAGATGTGCATGCAAATGGTGCTTTTTGCAGAACGCGCACGTGGATTTCTACCAAACGACGTGCTAAGCATGCCGATGCTGCTCTTTTTAGCACCCGCGCACGCATTTGTGCGAAAACGCGTGTTAAGCATGCACATGCATCTTTTGGTAGACGCGGATGAAGTTTTCTGCAAAACCACAAGATGTGCATGCTAATGGTGCTTTTGGCAGAACGCGCACGTGGATTTCTACCAAACGACGTGCTAAGCATGCCGATGCTGCTCTTTTTAGCACCCGCGCACGCATTTGTGCGAAAACGCGTTTTAAGCATGCACATGCATCTTTTGGTAGACGCGGATGAAGTTTTCTGCAAAACCACAAGATGTGCATGCAAATGGTGCTTTTGGCAGAACGCGCACGTGGATTTCTACCAAACGACGTGCTAAGCATGCCGATGTTGCTCTTTTTAGCACCCGCGCACGCATTTGTGCGAAAACGCGTTTTAAGCATGCACATGCATCTTTTGGTAGACGCGGATGAAGTTTTTTGCAAAACCACAAGATGTGCATGCAAATGGTGCTTTTTGCAGAACGCGCACGTGGATTTCTACCAAACGACGTGCTAAGCATGCCGATGCTGCTCTTTTTAGCACCCGCGCACGGATTTGTGCGAAAACGCGTTTTAAGCATGCACATGCATCTTTTGGTAGACGCGGATGAAGTTTTCTGCAAAACCACAAGATGTGCATGCAAATGGTGCTTTTGGCAGAACGCGCACGTGGATTTCTACCAAACGACGTGCTAAGCATGCCGATGCTGCTCTTTTTAGCACCCGCGCACGCATTTGTGCGAAAACGCGTTTTAAGCATGCACATGCATCTTTTGGTAGACGCGGATGAAGTTTTCTGCAAAACCACAAGATGTGCATGCAAATGGTGCTTTTTGCAGAACGCGCACGTGGATTTCTACCAAACGACGTGCTAAGCATGCCGATGCTGCTATTTTTAGCACCCGCGCACGCATTTGTGCGAAAACGCGTTTTAAGCATGCACATGCATCTTTTGGTAGACGCGGATGAAGTTTTCTGCAAAACCACAAGATGTGCATGCAAATGGTGCTTTTGGCAGAACGCGCACGTGGATTTCTACCAAACGACGTGCTAAGCATGCCGATGCTGCTCTTTTTAGCACCCGCGCACGCATTTGTGCGAAAACGCGTTTTAAGCATGCACATGCATCTTTTGGTAGACGCGGATGAAGTTTTCTGCAAAACCACAAGATGTGCATGCAAATGGTGCTTTTTGCAGAACGCGCACGTGGATTTCTACCAAACGACGTGCTAAGCATGCCGATGCTGCTCTTTTTAGCACCCGCGCACGGATTTGTGCGAAACGCGTTTTAAGCATGCACATGCATCTTTTGGTAGACGCGGATGAAGTTTTCTGGAAAACCACAAGATGTGCATGCAAATGGTGCTTTTGGCAGAACGCGCACGTGGATTTCTACCAAACGACGTGCTAAGCATGCCGATGCTGCTCTTTTTAGCACCCGCGCACGCATTTGTGCGAAAACGCGTTTTAAGCATGCACATGCATTTTTTGGTAGACGCGGATGAAGTTTTCTGCAAAACCACAAGATGTGCATGCAAATGGTGCTTTTTGCAGAACGCGCACGTGGATTTCTACCAAACGACGTGCTAAGCATGCCGATGCTGCTCTTTTTAGCACCCGCGCACGCATTTGTGCGAAAACGCGTTTTAAGCATGCACATGCATCTTTTGGTAGACGCGGATGAAGTTTTCTGCAAAACCACAAGATGTGCATGCAAATGGTGCTTTTTGCAGAACGCGCACGTGGATTTCTACCAAACGACGTGCTAAGCATGCCGATGCTGCTCTTTTTAGCACCCGCGCACGCATTTGTGCGAAAACGCTTTTTAAGCATGCATATGCATCTTTTGGTAGACGCGGATGAAGTTTTCTGCAAAACCACAAGATGTGCATGCAAATGGTGCTTTTTGCAGAACGCGCACGTGGATTTCTACCAAACGACGTGCTAAGCATGCCGATGCTGCTCTTTTTAGCACCCGCGCACGGATTTGTGCGAAAACGCGTTTTAAGCCTGCACATGCATCTTTTGGTAGACGCGGATGAAGTTTTCTGCAAAACCACAAGATGTGCATGCAAATGGTGCTTTTGGCAGAACGCGCACGTGGATTTCTACCAAACGACGTGCTAAGCATGCCGATGCTGCTCTTTTTAGCACCCGCGCACGCATTTGTGCGAAAACGCGTTTTAAGCATGCACATCCATCTTTTGGTAGACGCGGATGAAGTTTTCTGCAAAACCACAAGATGTGCATGCAAATGGTGCTTTTTGCAGAACGCGCACGTGGATTTCTACCAAACGACGTGCTAAGCATGCCGATGCTGCTCTTTTTAGCACCCGCGCACGGATTTGTGCGAAAACGCGTTTTAAGCATGCACATGCATCTTTTGGTAGACGCGGATGAAGTTTTCTGGGAAAACCACAAGATGTGCATGCAAATGGTGCTTTTGGCAGAACGCGCACGTGGATTTCTACCAAACGACGTGCTAAGCATGCCGATGCTGCTCTTTTTAGCACCCGCGCACGCATTTGTGCGAAAACGCGTTTTAAGCATGCACATGCATCTTTTGGTAGACGCGGATGAAGTTTTCTGCAAAACCACAAGATGTGCATGCAAATGGTGCTTTTTGCAGAACGCGCACGTGCATTTCTACCAAACGACGTGCTAAGCATGCCGATGCTGCTCTTTTTAGCACCCGCGCACGCATTTGTGCAAAAACGCGTTTTTAAGCATGCACATGCATCTTTTGGTAGACGCGGATGAAGTTTTCTGCAAAACCACAAGATGTGCATGCAAATGGTGCTTTTTGCAGAACGCGCACGTGGATTTCTACCAAACGACGTGCTAAGCATGCCGATGCTGCTCTTTTTAGCACCCCGCGCACGGATTTGTGCGAAAACGCGTTTTAAGCATGCACATGCATCTTTTGGTAGACGCGGATGAAGTTTTCTGCAAAACCACAAGATGTGCATGCAAATGGTGCTTTTGGCAGAACGCGCACGTGGATTTCTACCAAACGACGTGCTAAGCATGCCGATGCTGCTCTTTTTAGCACCCGCGCACGCATTTGTGCGAAAACGCGTTTTAAGCATGCACATGCATCTTTTGGTAGACGCGGATGAAGTTTTCTGCAAAACCACAAGATGTGCATGCAAATGGTGCTTTTTGCAGAACGCGCACGTGGATTTCTAACAAACGACGTGCTAAGCATGCCGATGCTGCTCTTTTTAGCACCCGCGCACGCATTTGTGCGAAAACGCGTTTTAAGCATGCACATGCATCTTTTGGTAGACGCGGATGAACTTTTCTGCAAAACCACAAGATGTGCATGCAAATGGTGCTTTTTGCAGAACGCGCACGTGGATTTCTACCAAACGACGTGCTAAGCATGCCGATGCTGCTCTTTTTAGCACCCGCGCACGGATTTGTGCGAAAAACGCGTTTTAAGCATGCACATGCATCTTTTGGTAGACGCGGATGAAGTTTTCTGCAAAACCACAAGATGTGCATGCAAATGGTGCTTTTGGCAGAACGCGCACGTGGATTTCTACCAAACGACGTGCTAAGCATGCCGATGCTGCTCTTTTTAGCACCCGCGCACGCATTTGTGCGAAAACGCGTTTTAAGCATGCACATGCATCTTTTGGTAGACGCGGATGGTTTTCTGCAAAACCACAAGATGTGCATGCAAATGGTGCTTTTTGCAGAACGCGCACGTGGATTTCTAACAAACGACGTGCTAAGCATGCCGATGCTGCTCTTTTTAGCACCCGCGCACGCATTTGTGCGAAAACGCGTTTTAAGCATGCACATGCATCTTTTGGTAGACGCGGATGAAGTTTTCTGCAAAACCACAAGATGTGCATGCAAATGGTGCTTTTTGCAGAACGCGCACGTGGATTTCTACCAAACGACGTGCTAAGCATGCCGATGCTGCTCTTTTTAGCACCCGCGCACGCATTTGTGCGAAAACGCTTTTTAAGCATGCACATGCATCTTTTGGTAGACGCGGATGAAGTTTTCTGCAAAACCACAAGATGTGCATGCAAATGGTGCTTTTTGCAGAACGCGCACGTGGATTTCTACGAAACGACGTGCTAAGCATGCCGATGCTGCTCTTTTTAGCACCCGCGCACGGATTTGTGCGAAAACGCGTTTTAAGCCTGCACATGCATCTTTTGGTAGACGCGGATGAAGTTTTCTGCAAAACCACAAGATGTGCATGCAAATGGTGCTTTTGGCAGAACGCGCACGTGGATTTCTACCAAACGACGTGCTAAGCATGCCGATGCTGCTCTTTTTAGCACCCGCGCACGCATTTGTGCGAAAACGCGTTTTAAGCATGCACATGCATCTTTTGGTAGACGCGGATGAAGTTTTCTGCAAAACCAAAAGATGTGCATGCAAATGGTGCTTTTTGCAGAACGCGCACGTGGATTTCTACCAAACGACGTGCTAAGCATGCCGATGCTGCTCTTTTTAGCACCCGCGCACGCATTTGTGCGAAAACGCGTTTTAAGCATGCACATGCATCTTTTGGTAGACGCGGATGAAGTTTTCTGCAAAACCACAAGATGTGCATGCAAATGGTGCTTTTGGCAGAACGCGCACGTGGATTTCTACCAAACGACGTGCTAAGCATGCCGATGCTGCTCTTTTTAGCACCCGCGCACGCATTTGTGCGAAAACGCGTTTTAAGCATGCACATGGATCTTTTGGTAGACGCGGATGAAGTTTTCTGCAAAACCACAAGATGTGCATGCAAATGGTGCTTTTTGCAGAACGCGCACGTGGATTTCTACCAAACGACGTGCTAAGCATGCCGATGCTGCTCTTTTTAGCACCCGCGCACGCATTTGTGCGAAAACGCGTTTTAAGCATGCACATGCATCTTTTGGTAGACGCGGATGAAGTTTTCTGCAAAACCACAAGATGTGCATGCAAATGGTGCTTTTTGCAGAACGCGCACGTGGATTTCTACCAAACGACGTGCTAAGCTTGCCGATGCTGCTCTTTTTAGCACCCGCGCACGGATTTGTGCGAAAACGCGTTTTAAGCATGCACATGCATCTTTTGGTAGACGCGGATGAAGTTTTCTGCAAAACCACAAGATGTGCATGCAAATGGTGCTTTTGGCAGAACGCGCACGTGGATTTCTACCAAACGACGTGCTAAGCATGCCGATGCTGCTCTTTTTAGCACCCGCGCACGCATTTGTGCGAAAACGCGTTTTAAGCATGCACATGCATCTTTTGGTAGACGCGGATGAAGTTTTCTGCAAAACCACAAGATGTGCATGCAAATGGTGCTTTTTGCAGAACGCGCACGTGGATTTCTACCAAACGACGTGCTAAGCATGCCGATGCTGCTCTTTTTAGCACCCGCGCACGGATTTGTGCGAAAACGCGTTTTAAGCATGCACATGCATCTTTTGGTAGACGCGGATGAAGTTTTCTGCAAAACCACAAGATGTGCATGCAAATGGTGCTTTTGGCAGAACGCGCACGTGGATGTCTACCAAACGACGTGCTAAGCATGCCGATGCTGCTCTTTTTAGCACCCGCGCACGCATTTGTGCGAAAACGCGTTTTAAGCATGCACATGCATCTTTTGGTAGACGCGGATGAAGTTTTCTGCAAAACCACAAGATGTGCATGCAAATGGTGCTTTTTGCAGAACGCGCTCGTGGATTTCTACCAAACGACTTGCAAAGCATGCCGATGCTGCTCTTTTTAGCACCCGCGCACGCATTTGTGCGAAAACGCGTTTTAAACATGCACATGCATCTTTTGGTAGACGCGGATGAAGTTTTCTGCAAAACCACAAGATGTGCATGCAAATGGTGCTTTTTGCAGAACGCGCACGTGGATTTCTACCAAACGACGTGCTAAGCATGCCGATGCTGCTCTTTTTAGCACCCGCGCACGGATTTGTGCGAAAACGCGTTTTAAGCATGCACATGCATCTTTTGGTAGACGCGGATGAAGTTTTCTGCAAAACCACAAGATGTGCATGCAAATGGTGCTTTTGGCAGAACGCGCACGTGGATTTCTACCAAACGACGTGCTAAGCATGCCGATGCTGCTCTTTTTAGCACCCGCGCACGCATTTGTGCGAAAACGCGTTTTAAGCATGCACATGCATCTTTTGGTAGACGCGGATGAAGTTTTCTGCAAAACCACAAGATGTGCATGCAAATGGTGCTTTTGGCAGAACGCGCACGTGGATTTCTACCAAACGACGTGCTAAGCATGCCGATGCTGCTCTTTTTAGCACCCGCGCGCGCATTTGTGCGAAAACGCGTTTTAAGCATGCACATGCATCTTTTGGTAGACGCGGATGAAGTTTTCTGCAAAACCACAAGATGTGCATGCAAATGGTGCTTTTTGCAGAACGCGCATGTGGATTTCTACCAAACGACGTGCTAAGCATGCCGATGCTGCTCTTTTTAGCACCCGCGCACGCATTTGTGCGAAAACGCGTTTTAAGCATGCACATGCATCTTTTGGTAGACGCGGATGAAGTTTTCTGCAAAACCACAAGATGTGCATGCAAATGGTGCTTTTTGCAGAACGCGCACGTGGATGTCTACCAAACGACGTGCTAAGCATGCCGATGCTGCTCTTTTTAGCACCCGCGCACGGATTTGTGCGAAAACGCGTTTTAAGCATGCACATGCATCTTTTGGTAGACGCGGATGAAGTTTTCTGCAAAACCACAAGATGTGCATGCAAATGGTGCTTTTGGCAGAATGCGCACGTGGATTTCTTCCAAACGACGTGCTAAGCATGCCGATGCTGCTCTTTTTAGCACCCGCGCACGCATTTGTGCGAGAACGCGTTTTGAGCATGCACATGCATCTTTTGGTAGACGCGGGTGAAGTTTTCTGCAAAACCACAAGATGTGCATGCAAATGGTGCTTTTTGCATAACGCGCTCGTGGATTTCTACCAAACGACGTGCTAAGCATGCCGATGCTGCTCTTTTTAGCACCCGCGCACGGATTTGTGCGAAAATGCGTTTTAAGCATGCACATGCATCTTTTGGTAGACGCGGATGAAGTTTTCTGCAAAACCACAAGATGTGCATGCAAATGGTGCTTTTGGCAGAACGCGCACGTGGATTTCTACCAAACGACGTGCTAAGCATGCCGATGCTGCTCTTTTTAGCACCCGCGCACGCATTTGTGCGAAAACGCGTTTTAAGCATGCACATGGATCTTTTGGTAGACGCGGATGAAGTTTTCTACAAAACCACAAGATGTGCATGCAAATGGTGCTTTTTGCAGAACGCGCACGTGGATTTCTACCAAACGACGTGCTAAGCATGCCGATGCTGCTCTTTTTAGCACCCGCGCACGCATTTGTGCGAAAACGCGTTTTAAGCATGCACATGCATCTTTTGGTAGACGCGGATGAAGTTTTCTGCAAAACCACAAGATGTGCATGCAAATGGTGCTTTTTGCAGAACGCGCACGTGGATTTCTACCAAACGACGTGCTAAGCTTGCCGATGCTGCTCTTTTTAGCACCCGCGCACGGATTTGTGCGAAAACGCGTTTTAAGCATGCACATGCATCTTTTGGTAGACGCGGATGAAGTTTTCTGCAAAACCACAAGATGTGCATGCAAATGGTGCTTTTGGCAGAACGCGCACGTGGATTTCTACCAAACGACGTGCTAAGCATGCCGATGCTGCTCTTTTTAGCAACCGCGCACGCATTTGTGCGAAAACGCGTTTTAAGCATGCACATGCATCTTTTGGTAGACGCGGATGAAGTTTTCTGCAAAACCACAAGATGTGCATGCAAATGGTGCTTTTTGCAGAACGCGCACGTGGATTTCTACCAAACGACGTGCTAAGCATGCCGATGCTGCTCTTTTTAGCACCCGCGCACGGATTTGTGCGAAAACGCGTTTTAAGCATGCACATGCATCTTTTGGTAGACGCGGATGAAGTTTTCTGCAAAACCACAAGATGTGCATGCAAATGGTGCTTTTGGCAGAACGCGCACGTGGATGTCTACCAAACGACGTGCTAAGCATGCCGATGCTGCTCTTTTTAGCACCCGCGCACGCATTTGTGCGAAAACGCGTTTTAAGCATGCACATGCATCTTTTGGTAGACGCGGATGAAGTTTTCTGCAAAACCACAAGATGTGCATGCAAATGGTGCTTTTTGCAGAACGCGCTCGTAGATTTCTACCAAACGACTTGCAAAGCATGCCGATGCTGCTCTTTTTAGCACCCGCGCACGCATTTGTGCGAAAACGCGTTTTAAACATGCACATGCATCTTTTGGTAGACGCGGATGAAGTTTTCTGCAAAACCACAAGATGTGCATGCAAATGGTGCTTTTTGCAGAACGCGCACGTGGATTTCTACCAAACGACGTGCTAAGCATGCCGATGCTGCTCTTTTTAGCACCCGCGCACGGATTTGTGCGAAAACGCGTTTTAAGCATGCACATGCATCTTTTGGTAGACGCGGATGAAGTTTTCTGCAAAACCACAAGATGTGCATGCAAATGGTGCTTTTGGCAGAACGCGCACGTGGATTTCTACCAAACGACGTGCTAAGCATGCCGATGCTGCTCTTTTTAGCACCCGCGCACGCATTTGTGCGAAAACGCGTTTTAAGCATGCACATGCATCTTTTGGTAGACGCGGATGAAGTTTTCTGCAAAACCACAAGATGTGCATGCAAATGGTGCTTTTTGCAGAACGCGCTCGTGGATTTCTACCAAACGACGTGCTAAGCATGCCGATGCTGCTCTTTTTAGCACCCGCGCACGCATTTGTGCGAAAACGCGTTTTAAGCATGCACATGCATCTTTTGGTAGACGCGGATGAAGTTTTCTGCAAAACCACAAGATGTGCATGCAAATGGTGCTTTTTGCAGAACGCGCACGTGGATTTCTACCAAACGACGTGCTAAGCATGCCGATGCTGCTCTTTTTAGCACCCGCGCACGGATTTGTGCGAAAACGCGTTTTAAGCATGCACATGCATCTTTTGGTAGACGCGGATGAAGTTTTCTGCAAAACCACAAGATGTGCATGCAAATGGTGCTTTTGGCAGAACGCGCACGTGGATTTCTACCAAACGACGTGCTAAGCATGCCGATGCTGCTCTTTTTAGCACCCGCGCGCGCATTTGTGCGAAAACGCGTTTTAAGCATGCACATGCATCTTTTGGTAGACGCGGATGAAGTTTTCTGCAAAACCACAAGATGTGCATGCAAATGGTGCTTTTTGCAGAACGCGCACGTGGATTTCTACCAAACGACGTGCTAAGCATGCCGATGCTGCTCTTTTTAGCACCCGCGCACGCATTTGTGCGAAAACGCGTTTTAAGCATGCACATGCATCTTTTGGTAGACGCGGATGAAGTTTTCTGCAAAACCACAAGATGTGCATGCAAATGGTGCTTTTTGCAGAACGCGCACGTGGATTTCTACCAAACGACGTGCTAAGCATGCCGATGCTGCTCTTTTTAGCACCCGCGCACGCATTTGTGCGAAAACGCGTTTTACGCATGCACATGCGTCTTTTGGTAGACGCGGATGAAGTTTTCTGCAAAACCACAAGATGTGCATGCAAATGGTGCTTTTGGCAGAACGCGCACGTGGATTTCTACCAAACGACGTGCTAAGCATGCCGATGCTGCTCTTTTTAGCACCCGCGCACGCATTTGTGCGAAAACGCGTTTTAAGCATGCACATGCATCTTTTGGTAGACGCGGATGAAGTTTTCTGCAAAACCACAAGATGTGCATGCAAATGGTGCTTTTGGCAGAACGCGCACGTGGATTTCTACCAAACGATGTGCTAAGCATGCCGATGCTGCTCTTTTTAGCACCCGCGCACGCATTTGTGCGAAAACGCGTTTTAAGCATGCACATGCATCTTTTGGTAGACGCGGATGAAGTTTTCTGCAAAACCACAAGATGTGCATGCAAATGGTGCTTTTTGCAGAACGCGCACGTGGATTTCTACCAAACGACGTGCTAAGCATGCCGATGCTGCTCTTTTTAGCACCCGCGCACGCATTTGTGCGAAAACGCGTTTTAAGCATGCACATGCATCTTTTGGTAGACGCGGATGAAGTTTTCTGCAAAACCACAAGATGTGCATGCAAATGGTGCTTTTTGCAGAACGCGCACGTGGATTTCTACCAAACGACGTGCTAAGCTTGCCGATGCTGCTCTTTTTAGCACCCGCGCACGGATTTGTGCGAAAACGCGTTTTAAGCATGCACATGCATCTTTTGGTAGACGCGGATGAAGTTTTCTGCAAAACCACAAGATGTGCATGCAAATGGTGCTTTTTGCAGAACGCGCACGTGGATTTCTACCAAACGACGTGCTAAGCTTGCCGATGCTGCTCTTTTTAGCACCCGCGCACGGATTTGTGCGAAAACGCGTTTTAAGCATGCACATGCATCTTTTGGTAGACGCGGATGAAGTTTTCTGCAAAACCACAAGATGTGCATGCAAATGGTGCTTTTTGCAGAACGCGCACGTGGATTTCTACCAAACGACGTGCTAAGCATGCCGATGCTGCTCTTTTTAGCACCCGCGCACGCATTTGTGCGAAAACGCGTTTTAAGCATGCACATGCATCTTTTGGTAGACGCGGATGAAGTTTTCTGCAAAACCACAAGATGTGCATGCAAATGGTGCTTTTGGCAGAACGCGCACGTAGATTTCTACCAAACGACGTGCTAAGCATGCCGATGCTGCTCTTTTTAGCACCCGCGCACGCATTTGTGCGAAAACGCGTTTTAAGCATGCACATGCATCTTTTGGTAGACGCGGATGAAGTTTTCTGCAAAACCACAAGATGTGCATGCAAATGGTGCTTTTGGCAGAACGCGCACGTGGATTTCTACCAAACGACGTGCTAAGCATGCCGATGCTGCTCTTTTTAGCACCCGCGCACGCATTTGTGCGAAAACGCGTTTTAAGCATGCACATGCATCTTTTGGTAGACGCGGATGAAGTTTTCTGCAAAACCACAAGATGTGCATGCAAATGGTGCTTTTTGCAGAACGCGCTCGTGGATTTCTACCAAACGACGTGCTAAGCATGCCGATGCTGCTCTTTTTAGCACCCGCGCACGCATTTGTGCGAAAACGCGTTTTAAGCATGCACATGCATCTTTTGGTAGACGCGGATGAAGTTTTCTGCAAAACCACAAGATGTGCATGCAAATGGTGCTTTTTGCAGAACGCGCACGTGGATTTCTACCAAACGACGTGCTAAGCATGCCGATGCTGCTCTTTTTAGCACCCGCGCACGGATTTGTGCGAAAACGCGTTTTAAGCATGCACATGCATCTTTTGGTAGACGCGGATGAAGTTTTCTGCAAAACCACAAGATGTGCATGCAAATGGTGCTTTTGGCAGAACGCGCATGTGGATTTCTACCAAACGACGTGCTAAGCATGCCGATGCTGCTCTTTTTAGCACCCGCGCGCGCATTTGTGCGAAAACGCGTTTTAAGCATGCACATGCATCTTTTGGTAGACGCGGATGAAGTTTTCTGCAAAACCACAAGATGTGCATGCAAATGGTGCTTTTTGCAGAACGCGCACGTGGATTTCTACCAAACGACGTGCTAAGCATGCCGATGCTGCTCTTTTTAGCACCCGCGCACGCATTTGTGCGAAAACGCGTTTTAAGCATGCACATGCATCTTTTGGTAGACGCGGATGAAGTTTTCTGCAAAACCACAAGATGTGCATGCAAATGGTGCTTTTTGCAGAACGCGCACGTGGATTTCTACCAAACGACGTGCTAAGCATGCCGATGCTGCTCTTTTTAGCACCCGCGCACGCATTTGTGCGAAAACGCGTTTTACGCATGCACATGCGTCTTTTGGTAGACGCGGATGAAGTTTTCTGCAAAACCACAAGATGTGCATGCAAATGGTGCTTTTGGCAGAACGCGCACGTGGATTTCTACCAAACGACGTGCTAAGCATGCCGATGCTGCTCTTTTTAGCACCCGCGCACGCATTTGTGCGAAAACGCGTTTTAAGCATGCACATGCATCTTTTGGTAGACGCGGATGAAGTTTTCTGCAAAACCACAAGATGTGCATGCAAATGGTGCTTTTGGCAGAACGCGCACGTGGATTTCTACCAAACGATGTGCTAAGCATGCCGATGCTGCTCTTTTTAGCACCCGCGCACGCATTTGTGCGAAAACGCGTTTTAAGCATGCACATGCATCTTTTGGTAGACGCGGATGAAGTTTTCTGCAAAACCACAAGATGTGCATGCAAATGGTGCTTTTTGCAGAACGCGCACGTGGATTTCTACCAAACGACGTGCTAAGCATGCCGATGCTGCTCTTTTTAGCACCCGCGCACGCATTTGTGCGAAAACGCGTTTTAAGCATGCACATGCATCTTTTGGTAGACGCGGATGAAGTTTTCTGCAAAACCACAAGATGTGCATGCAAATGGTGCTTTTTGCAGAACGCGCACGTGGATTTCTACCAAACGACGTGCTAAGCTTGCCGATGCTGCTCTTTTTAGCACCCGCGCACGGATTTGTGCGAAAACGCGTTTTAAGCATGCACATGCATCTTTTGGTAGACGCGGATGAAGTTTTCTGCAAAACCACAAGATGTGCATGCAAATGGTGCTTTTTGCAGAACGCGCACGTGGATTTCTACCAAACGACGTGCTAAGCTTGCCGATGCTGCTCTTTTTAGCACCCGCGCACGGATTTGTGCGAAAACGCGTTTTAAGCATGCACATGCATCTTTTGGTAGACGCGGATGAAGTTTTCTGCAAAACCACAAGATGTGCATGCAAATGGTGCTTTTTGCAGAACGCGCACGTGGATTTCTACCAAACGACGTGCTAAGCATGCCGATGCTGCTCTTTTTAGCACCCGCGCACGCATTTGTGCGAAAACGCGTTTTAAGCATGCACATGCATCTTTTGGTAGACGCGGATGAAGTTTTCTGCAAAACCACAAGATGTGCATGCAAATGGTGCTTTTGGCAGAACGCGCACGTAGATTTCTACCAAACGACGTGCTAAGCATGCCGATGCTGCTCTTTTTAGCACCCGCGCACGCATTTGTGCGAAAACGCGTTTTAAGCATGCACATGCATCTTTTGGTAGACGCGGATGAAGTTTTCTGCAAAACCACAAGATGTGCATGCAAATGGTGCTTTTTGCAGAACGCGCACGTGGATTTCTACCAAACGACGTGCTAAGCATGCCGATGCTGCTATTTTTAGCACCCGCGCACGCATTTGTGCGAAAACGCGTTTTAAGCATGCACATGCATCTTTTGGTAGACGCGGATGAAGTTTTCTGCAAAACCACAAGATGTGCATGCAATTGGTGCTTTTTGCAGAACGCGCACGTGGATTTCTACCAAACGACGTGCTAAGCATGCCGATGCTGCTCTTTTTAGCACCCGCGCACGCATTTGTGCGAAAACGCGTTTTAAGCATGCACATGCATCTTTTGGTAGACGCGGATGAAGTTTTCTGCAAAACCACCAGATGTGCATGCAAATGGTGCTTTTTGCAGAACGCGCACGTGGATTTCTACCAAACAACGTCCTAAGCATGCCGATGCTGCTCTTTTTAGCACCCGCGCACGCATTTGTGCGAAAACGCGTTTTAAGCATGCACATGCATCTTTTGGTAGACGCGGATGAAGTTTTCTGCAAAACCACCAGATGTGCATGCAAATGGTGCTTTTTGCAGAACGCGCACGTGGATTTCTACCAAACAACGTCCTAAGCATGCCGATGCTGCTCTTTTTAGCACCCGCGCACGCATTTGTGCGAAAACGCGTTTTAAGCATGCACATGCATCTTTTGGTAGACGCGGATGAAGTTTTCTGCAAAACCACATGATGTGCATGCAAATGGTGCTTTTTGCAGAACGCGCACGTGGATTTCTACCAAACGACGTGCTAAGCATGCCGATGCTGCTCTTTTTAGCACCCGCGCACGGATTTGTGCGAAAACGCGTTTTAAGCATGCACATGCATCTTTTGGTAGACGCGGATGAAGTTTTCTGCAAAACCACAAGATGTGCATGCAAATGGTGCTTTTGGCAGAACGCGCTCGTGGGTTTCTACCAAACGACGTGCAAAGCATGCCGATGCTGCTCTTTTTAGCACCCGCGCACGCATTTGTGCGAAAACGCGTTTTAAGCATGCACATGCATCTTTTGGTAGACGCGGATGAAGTTTTCTGCAAAACCACAAGATGTGCATGCAAATGGTGCTTTTGGCAGAACGCCCACGTGGATTTCTACCAAACGACGTGCTAAGCATGCCGATGCTGCTCTTTTTAGCACCCGCGCACGCATTTGTGCGAAAACGCGTTTTAAGCATGCACATGCATCTTTTGGTAGACGCGGATGAAGTTTTCTGCAAAACCACAAGATGTGCTTGCAAATGGTGCTTTTTGCAGAACGCGCTCGTGGATTTCTACCAAACGACGTGCTAAGCATGCCGATGCTGCTCTTTTTAGCACCCGCGCACGGATTTGTGCGAAAACGCGTTTTAAGCATGCACATGCATCTTTTGGTAGACGCGGATGAAGTTTTCTGCAAAACCACAAGATGTGCATTCAAATGGTGCTTTTGGCAGAACGCGCACGTGGATTTCTACCAAACGACGTGCTAAGCATGCCGATGCTGCTCTTTTTAGCACCCGCGCACGCATTTGTGCGAAAACGCGTTTTAAGCATGCACATGCATCTTTTGGTAGACGCGGATGAAGTTTTCTGCAAAACCACAAGATGTGCATGCAAATGGTGCTTTTTGCAGAACGCGCACGTGGATTTCTACCAAACGACGTGCTAAGCATGCCGATGCTGCTCTTTTTAGCACCCGCGCACGGATTTGTGAGAAAACGCGTTTTAAGCATGCACATGCATCTTTTGGTAGACGCGGATGAAGTTTTCTGCAAAACCACAAGATGTGCATGCAAATGGTGCTTTTGGCAGAACGCGCACGTGGATTTCTACCAAACGACGTGCTAAGCATGCCGATGCTGCTCTTTTTAGCACCCGCGCACGCATTTGTGCGAAAACGCGTTTTAAGCATGCACATGCATCTTTTGGTAGACGCGGATGAAGTTTTCTGCAAAACCACAAGATGTGCATGCAAATGGTGCTTTTTGCAGAACGCGCACGTGGATTTCTACCAAACGACGTGCTAAGCATGCCGATGCTGCTCTTTTTAGCACCCGCGCACGCATTTGTGCGAAAACGCGTTTTAAGCATGCACATGCATCTTTTGGTAGACGCGGATGAAGTTTTCTGCAAAACCACAAGATGTGCATGCAAATGGTGCTTTTGGCAGAACGCGCACTTGGATTTCTACCAAACGACGTGCTAAGCATGCCGATGCTGCTCTTTTTAGCACCCGCGCACGCATTTGTGCGAAAACGCGTTTTAAGCATGCACATGCATCTTTTGGTAGACGCGGATGAAGTTTTCTGCAAAACAACAAGATGTGCATGCAAATGGTGCTTTTTGCAGAACGCGCACGTGGATTTCTACCAAACGACGTGCTAAGCATGCCGATGCTGCTCTTTTTAGCACCCGCGCACGGATTTGTGCGAAAACGCGTTTTAAGCATGCACATGCATCTTTTGGTAGACGCGGATGAAGGTTTCTGCAAAACCACAAGATATGCATGCTAATGGTGCTTTTGGCAGAACGCGCACGTGGATTTCTACCAAACGACGTGCTAAGCATGCCGATGCTGCTCTTTTAGCACCCGCGCACGCATTTGTGCGAAAACGCGTTTTAAGCATGCACATGCATCTTTTGGTAGACGCGGATGAAGTTTTCTGCAAAACCACAAGATGTGCATGCAAATGGTGCTTTTGGCAGAACGCGCACGTGGATTTCTACCAAACGACGTGCTAAGCATGCCGATGCTGCTCTTTTTAGCACCCGCGCACGCATTTGTGCGAAAACGCGTTTTAAGCATGCACATGCATCTTTTGGTAGACGCGGATGAAGTTTTCTGCAAAACCACAAGATGTGCATGCAAATGGTGCTTTTTGCAGAACGCGCACGTGGATTTCTACCAAACGACGTGCTAAGCATGCCGATGCTGCTCTTTTTAGCACCCGCGCACGCATTTGTGCGAAAACGCGTTTTAAGCATGCACATGCATCTTTTGGTAGACGCGGATGAAGTTTTCTGCAAAACCACAAGATGTGCATGCAAATGGTGCTTTTTGCAGAACGCGCACGTGGATTTCTACCAAACGACGTGCTAAGCATGCCGATGCTGCTCTTTTTAGCACCCACGCACTGATTTGTGCGAAAACGCGTTTTAAGCATGCACATGCATCTTTTGGTAGACGCGGATGAAGTTTTCTGCAAAACCACAAGATGTGCATGCAAATGGTGCTTTTGGCAGAACGCGCACGTGGATTTCTACCAAACGACGTGCTAAGCATGCCGATGCTGCTCTTTTTAGCACCCGCGCACGCATTTGTGCGAGAACGCGTTTTAAGCATGCACATGCATCTTTTGGTAGACGCGGATGAAGTTTTCTGCAAAACCACAAGATGTGCATGCAAATGGTGCTTCTTGCAGAACGCGCTCGTGGATTTCTACGAAACGACGTGCTAAGCATGCCGATGCTGCTCTTTTTAGCACCCGCGCACGCATTTGTGCGAGAACGCGTTTTAAGCATGCACATGCATCTTTTGGTAGACGCGGATGAAGTTTTCTGCAAAACCACAAGATGTGCATGCAAATGGTGCTTTTTGCAGAACGCGCACGTGGATTTCTACCAAACGACGTGCTAAGCATGCCGATGCTGCTCTTTTTAGCACCCGCGCACGGATTTGTGCGAAAACGCGTTTTAAGCATGCACATGCATCTTTTGGTAGACGCGGATGAAGTTTTCTGCAAAACCACAAGATGTGCATGCAAATGGTGCTTTTGGCAGAACGCGCACGTGGATTTCTACCAAACGACGTGCTAAGCATGCCGATGCTGCTCTTTTTAGCACCCGCGCACGCATTTGTGCGAAAACGCGTTTTAAGCATGCACATGCATCTTTTGGTAGACGCGGATGAAGTTTTCTGCAAAACCACAAGATGTGCA
Source organism: Dermacentor andersoni (assembly GCF_023375885.2). Classification (NCBI taxonomy): domain Eukaryota; kingdom Metazoa; phylum Arthropoda; class Arachnida; order Ixodida; family Ixodidae; genus Dermacentor; species Dermacentor andersoni. The sequence continues at coordinate 485,398 of NW_027314773.1, forward strand.
TGCAAATGGTGCTTTTTGCAGAACGCGCACGTGGATTTCTACCAAACGACGTGCTAAGCATGCCGATGCTGCTCTTTTTAGCACCCGCGCACGCATTTGTGCGAAAACGCGTTTTAAGCATGCACATGCATCTTTTGGTAGACGCGGATGAAGTTTTCTGCAAAACCACAAGATGTGCATGCAAATGCTGCTTTTGGCAGAACGCGCACTTGGATTTCTACCAAACGACGTGCTAAGCATGCCGATGCTGCTCTTTTTAGCACCCGCGCACGCATTTGTGCGAAAACGCGTTTTAAGCATGCACATGCATCTTTTGGTAGACGCGGATGAAGTTTTCTGCAAAACAACAAGATGTGCATGCAAATGGTGCTTTTTGCAGAACGCGCACGTGGATTTCTACCAAACGACGTGCTAAGCATGCCGATGCTGCTCTTTTTAGCACCCGCGCACGGATTTGTGCGAAAACGCGTTTTAAGCATGCACATGCATCTTTTGGTAGACGCGGATGAAGTTTTCTGCAAAACCACAAGCTGTGCATGCAAATGGTGCTTTTGGCAGAACGCGCACGTGGATTTCTACCAAACGACGTGCTAAGCATGCCGATGCTGCTCTTTTTAGCACCCGCGCACGCATTTGTGCGAGAACGCGTTTTAAGCATGCACATGCATCTTTTGGTAGACGCGGATGAAGTTTTCTGCAAAACCACAAGATGTGCATGCAAATGGTGCTTCTTGCAGAACGCGCTCGTGGATTTCTACGAAACGACGTGCTAAGCATGCCGATGCTGCTCTTTTTAGCACCCGCGCACGCATTTGTGCGAGAACGCGTTTTAAGCATGCACATGCATCTTTTGGTAGACGCGGATGAAGTTTTCTGCAAAACCACAAGATGTGCATGCAAATGGTGCTTTTTGCAGAACGCGCACGTGGATTTTTACCAAACGACGTGCTAAGCATGCCGATGCTGCTCTTTTTAGCACCCGCGCACGGATTTGTGCGAAAACGCGTTTTAAGCATGCACATGCATCTTTTGGTAGACGCGGATGAAGTTTTCTGCAAAACCACAAGATGTGCATGCAAATGGTGCTTTTGGCAGAACGCGCACGTGGATTTCTACCAAACGACGTGCTAAGCATGCCGATGCTGCTCTTTTTAGCACCCGCGCACGCATTTGTGCGAAAACGCGTTTTAAGCATGCACATGCATCTTTTGGTAGACGCGGATGAAGTTTTCTGCAAAACCACAAGATGTGCATGCAAATGGTGCTTTTTGCAGAACGCGCACGTGGATTTCTACCAAACGACGTGCTAAGCATGCCGATGCTGCTCTTTTTAGCACCCGCGCACGCATTTGTGCGAAAACGCGTTTTAAGCATGCACATGCATCTTTTGGTAGACGCGGATGAAGTTTTCTGCAAAACCACAAGATGTGCATGCAAATGCTGCTTTTGGCAGAACGCGCACTTGGATTTCTACCAAACGACGTGCTAAGCATGCCGATGCTGCTCTTTTTAGCACCCGCGCACGCATTTGTGCGAAAACGCGTTTTAAGCATGCACATGCATCTTTTGGTAGACGCGGATGAAGTTTTCTGCAAAACCACAAGATGTGCATGCAAATGGTGCTTTTGGCAGAACGCGCACGTGGATTTCTACCAAACGACGTGCTAAGCATGCCGATGCTGCTCTTTTTAGCACCCGCGCACGCATTTGTGCGAGAACGCGTTTTAAGCATGCACATGCATCTTTTGGTAGACGCGGATGAAGTTTTCTGCAAAACCACAAGATGTGCATGCAAATGGTGCTTCTTGCAGAACGCGCTCGTGGATTTCTACGAAACGACGTGCTAAGCATGCCGATGCTGCTCTTTTTAGCACCCGCGCACGCATTTGTGCGAGAACGCGTTTTAAGCATGCACATGCATCTTTTGGTAGACGCGGATGAAGTTTTCTGCAAAACCACAAGATGTGCATGCAAATGGTGCTTTTGGCAGAACGCGCACGTGGATTTCTACCAAACGACGTGCTAAGCATGCCGATGCTGCTCTTTTTAGCACCCGCGCACGCATTTGTGCGAAAACGCGTTTTAAGCATGCACATGCATCTTTTGGTAGACGCGGATGAAGTTTTCTGCAAAACCACAAGATGTGCATGCAAATGGTGCTTTTTGCAGAACGCGCACGTGGATTTCTACCAAACGACGTGCTAAGCATGCCGATGCTGCTCTTTTTAGCACCCGCGCACGCATTTGTGCGAAAACGCGTTTTAAGCATGCACATGCATCTTTTGGTAGACGCGGATGAAGTTTTCTGCAAAACCACAAGATGTGCATGCAAATGCTGCTTTTGGCAGAACGCGCACTTGGATTTCTACCAAACGACGTGCTAAGCATGCCGATGCTGCTCTTTTTAGCACCCGCGCACGCATTTGTGCGAAAACGCGTTTTAAGCATGCACATGCATCTTTTGGTAGACGCGGATGAAGTTTTCTGCAAAACAACAAGATGTGCATGCAAATGGTGCTTTTTGCAGAACGCGCACGTGGATTTCTACCAAACGACGTGCTAAGCATGCCGATGCTGCTCTTTTTAGCACCCGCGCACGGATTTGTGCGAAAACGCGTTTTAAGCATGCACATGCATCTTTTGGTAGACGCGGATGAAGTTTTCTGCAAAACCACAAGATGTGCATGCAAATGGTGCTTTTGGCAGAACGCGCACGTGGATTTCTACCAAACGACGTGCTAAGCATGCCGATGCTGCTCTTTTTAGCACCCGCGCACGCATTTGTGCGAAAACGCGTTTTAAGCATGCACATGCATCTTTTGGTAGACGCGGATGAAGTTTTCTGCAAAACCACAAGATGTGCATGCAAATGGTGCTTTTTGCAGAACGCGCTCGTGGATTTCTACCAAACGACGTGCTAAGCATGCCGATGCTGCTCTTTTTAGCACCCGCGCACGCATTTGTGCGAAAACGCGTTTTAAGCATGCACATGCATCCTTTGGTAGACGCGGATGAAGTTTTCTGCAAAACCACAAGATGTGCATGCAAATGGTGCTTTTTGCAGAACGCGCACGTGGATTTCTACCAAACGACGTGCTAAGCATGCCGATGCTGCTCTTTTTAGCACCCGCGCACGGATTTGTGCGAAAACGCGTTTTAAGCATGCACATGCATCTTTTGGTAGACGCGGATGGTTTTCTGCAAAACCACAAGATGTGCATGCAAATGGTGCTTTTGGCAGAACGCGCACGTGGATTTCTACCAAACGACGTGCTAAGCATGCCGATGCTGCTCTTTTTAGCACCCGCGCATGCATTTGTGCGAAAAGGCGTTTTAAGCATGCACATGCATCTTTTGGTAGACGCGGATGAAGTTTTCTGCAAAACCACAAGATGTGCATGCAAATGGTGCTTTTTGCAGAACGCGCTCGTGGATTTCTACCAAATGCCGATGCTGCTCTTTTTAGCACCCGCGCACGCATTTGTGCGAAAACGCGTTTTAAGCATGCACATGCATCTTTTGGTAGACGCGGATGAAGTTTTCTGCAAAACCACAAGATGTGCATGCAAATGGTGCTTTTTGCAGAACGCGCACGTGGATTTCTACCAAACGACGTGCTAAGCATGCCGATGCTGCTCTTTTTAGCACTCGCGCACGGATTTGTGCGAAAACGCGTTTTAAGCATGCACATGCATCTTTTGGTAGACGCGGATGAAGTTTTCTGCAAAGCCACAATATGTGCATGCAAATGGTGCTTTTGGCAGAACGCGCACGTGGATTTCTACCAAACGACGTGCTAAGCATGCCGATGCTGCTCTTTTTAGCACCCGCGCACGCATTTGTGCGAAAACGCGTTTTAAGCATGCACATGGATCTTTTGGTAGACGCGGATGAAGTTTTCTGCAAAACCACAAGATGTGCATGCAAATGGTGCTTTTTGCAGAACGCGCACGTGGATTTCTACCAAACGACGTGCTAAGCATGCCGATGCTGCTCTTTTTAGCACCCGCGCACGCATTTGTGCGAAAACGCGTTTTAAGCATGCACATGCATCTTTTGGTAGACACGGATGAAGTTTTCTGCAAAACCACAAGATGTGCATGCAAATGGTGCTTTTTGCAGAACGCGCACGTGGATTTCTACCAAACGACGTGCTAAGCTTGCCGATGCTGCTCTTTTTAGCACCCGCGCACGGATTTGTGCGAAAACGCGTTTTAAGCATGCACATGCATCTTTTGGTAGACGCGGATGAAGTTTTCTGCAAAACCACAAGATGTGCATGCAAATGGTGCTTTTTGCAGAACGCGCACGTGGATTTCTGCCAAACGACGTGCTAAGCATGCCGATGCTGCTCTTTTTAGCACCCGCGCACGCATTTGTGCGAAAACGCGTTTTAAGCATGCACATGCATCTTTTGGTAGACGCGGATGAAGTTTTCTGCAAAACCACAAGATGTGCATGCAAATGGTGCTTTTTGCAGAACGCGCACGTGGATTTCTACCAAACGACGTGCTAAGCATGCCGATGCTGCTCTTTTTAGCACCCGCGCACGCATTTGTGCGAAAACGCGTTTTAAGCATGCACATGCATCTTTTGGTAGACGCGGATGAAGTTTTCTGCAAAACCACAAGATGTGCATGCAAATGGTGCTTTTTGCAGAACGCGCACGTGGATTTCTACCAAACGACGTGCTAAGCATGCCGATGCTGCTCTTTTTAGCACCCGCGCACGCATTTGTGCGAAAACGCGTTTTAAGCATGCACATGCATCTTTTGGTAGACGCGGATGAAGTTTTCTGCAAAACCACAATATGTGCATGCAAATGGTGCTTTTTGCAGAACGCGCACTTGGATTTCTACCAAACGACGTGCTAAGCATGCCGATGCTGCTCTTTTTAGCACCCGCGCACGGATTTGCGCGAAAACGCGTTTTAAGCATGCACATGCATCTTTTGGTAGACGCGGATGAAGTTTTCTGCAAAACCACAAGATGTGCATGCAAATGGTGCTTTTTGCAGAACGCGCTCGTGGATTTCTACCAAATGCCGATGCTGCTCTTTTTAGCACCCGCGCACGCATTTGTGCGAAAACGCGTTTTAAGCATGCACATGCATCTTTTGGTAGACGCGGATGAAGTTTTCTGCAAAACCACAAGATGTGCATGCAAATGGTGCTTTTTGCAGAACGCGCACGTGGATTTCTACCAAACGACGTGCTAAGCATGCCGATGCTGCTCTTTTTAGCACTCGCGCACGGATTTGTGCGAAAACGCGTTTTAAGCATGCACATGCATCTTTTGGTAGACGCGGATGAAGTTTTCTGCAAAGCCACAATATGTGCATGCAAATGGTGCTTTTGGCAGAACGCGCACGTGGATTTCTACCAAACGACGTGCTAAGCATGCCGATGCTGCTCTTTTTAGCACCCGCGCACGCATTTGTGCGAAAACGCGTTTTAAGCATGCACATGGATCTTTTGGTAGACGCGGATGAAGTTTTCTGCAAAACCACAAGATGTGCATGCAAATGGTGCTTTTTGCAGAACGCGCACGTGGATTTCTACCAAACGACGTGCTAAGCATGCCGATGCTGCTCTTTTTAGCACCCGCGCACGCATTTGTGCGAAAACGCGTTTTAAGCATGCACATGCATCTTTTGGTAGACACGGATGAAGTTTTCTGCAAAACCACAAGATGTGCATGCAAATGGTGCTTTTTGCAGAACGCGCACGTGGATTTCTACCAAACGACGTGCTAAGCTTGCCGATGCTGCTCTTTTTAGCACCCGCGCACGGATTTGTGCGAAAACGCGTTTTAAGCATGCACATGCATCTTTTGGTAGACGCGGATGAAGTTTTCTGCAAAACCACAAGATGTGCATGCAAATGGTGCTTTTTGCAGAACGCGCACGTGGATTTCTGCCAAACGACGTGCTAAGCATGCCGATGCTGCTCTTTTTAGCACCCGCGCACGCATTTGTGCGAAAACGCGTTTTAAGCATGCACATGCATCTTTTGGTAGACGCGGATGAAGTTTTCTGCAAAACCACAAGATGTGCATGCAAATGGTGCTTTTTGCAGAACGCGCACGTGGATTTCTACCAAACGACGTGCTAAGCATGCCGATGCTGCTCTTTTTAGCACCCGCGCACGCATTTGTGCGAAAACGCGTTTTAAGCATGCACATGCATCTTTTGGTAGACGCGGATGAAGTTTTCTGCAAAACCACAAGATGTGCATGCAAATGGTGCTTTTTGCAGAACGCGCACGTGGATTTCTACCAAACGACGTGCTAAGCATGCCGATGCTGCTCTTTTTAGCACCCGCGCACGCATTTGTGCGAAAACGCGTTTTAAGCATGCACATGCATCTTTTGGTAGACGCGGATGAAGTTTTCTGCAAAACCACAATATGTGCATGCAAATGGTGCTTTTTGCAGAACGCGCACTTGGATTTCTACCAAACGACGTGCTAAGCATGCCGATGCTGCTCTTTTTAGCACCCGCGCACGGATTTGCGCGAAAACGCGTTTTAAGCATGCACATGCATCTTTTGGTAGACGCGGATGAAGTGTTCTGCAAAACCACAAGATGTGCATGCAAATGGTGCTTTTGGCCGAACGCGCACGTGGATTTCTACCAAACGACGTGCTAAGCATGCCGATGCTGCTCTTTTTAGCACCCGCGCACGCATTTGTGCGAAAACGCGTTTTAAGCATGCACATGCATCTTTTGGTAGACGCGGATGAAGTTTTCTGCAAAACCACAAGATGTGCATGCAAATGGTGCTTTTTGCAGAACGCGCTCGTGGATTTCTACCAAACGACGTGCTAAGCATGCCGATGCTGCTCTTTTTAGCACCCGCGCACGCATTTGTGCGAAAACGCGTTTTAAGCATGCACATGCATCTTTTGGTAGACGCGGATGAAGTTTTCTGCAAAACCACAAGATGTGCATGCAAATGGTGCTTTTTGCAGAACGCGCACGTGGATTTTTACCAAACGACGTGCTAAGCATGCCGATGCTGCTCTTTTTAGCACCCGCGCACGGATTTGTGCGAAAACGCGTTTTAAGCATGCACATGCATCTTTTGGTAGACGCGGATGAAGTTTTCTGCAAAACCACAAGTTGTGCATGCAAATGGTGCTTTTGGCAGAACGCGCACGTGGATGTCTATCAAACGACGTGCTAAGCATGCCGATGCTGCTCTTTTTAGCACCCGCGCACGCACTTGTGCGAAAACGCGTTTTAAGCATGCACATGCATCTTTCGGTAGACGCGGATGAAGTTTTCTGCAAAACCACAAGATGTGCATGCAAATGGTGCTTTTTGCAGAACGCGCTCGTGGATTTCTACCAAACGACGTGCAAAGCATGCCGATGCTGCTCTTTTTAGCACCCGCGCACGCATTTGTGCGAAAACGCGTTTTAAGCATGCACATGCATCTTTTGGTAGACGCGGATGAAGTTTTCTGCAAAACCACAAGATGTGCATGCAAATGGTGCTTTTTGCAGAACGCGCACGTGGATTTCTACCAAACGACGTGCTAAGCATGCCGATGCTGCTCTTTTTAGCACCCGCGCACGGATTTGTGCGAAAACGCGTTTTAAGCATGCACATGCATCTTTTGGTAGATGCGGATGAAGTTTTCTGCAAAACCACAAGATGTGCATGCAAATGGTGCTTTTGGCAGAACGCGCCCGTGGATTTCTACCAAACGACGTGCTAAGCATGCCGATGCTGCTCTTTTTAGCACCCGCGCACGCATTTGTGCGAAAACGCGTTTTAAGCATGCACATGCATCTTTTGGTAGACGCGGATGAAGTTTTCTGCAAAACCACAAGATGTGCATGCAAATGGTGCTTTTTGCAGAACGCGCTCGTGGATTTCTACCAAACGACGTGCTAAGCATGCCGATGCTGCTCTTTTTAGCACCCGCGCACGCATTTGTGCGAAAACGCGTTTTAAGCATGCACATGCATCTTTTGGTAGACGCGGATGAAGTTTTCTGCAAAACCACAAGATGTGCATGCAAATGGTGCTTTTTGCAGAACGCGCACGTGGATTTCTACCAAACGACGTGCTAAGCATGCCGATGCTGCTATTTTTAGCACCCGCGCACGCATTTGTGCGAAAACGCGTTTTAAGCATGCACATGCATCTTTTGGTAGACGCGGATGAAGTTTTCTGCAAAACCACAAGATGTGCATGCAAATGGTGCTTTTTGCAGAACGCGCACGTGGATTTCTACCAAACGACGTGCTAAGCATGCCGATGCTGCTCTTTTTAGCACCCGCGCACGCATTTGTGCGAAAACGCGTTTTAAGCATGCACATGCATCTTTTGGTAGACGCGGATGAAGTTTTCTGCAAAACCACAAGATGTGCATGCAAATGGTGCTTTTTGCAGAACGCGCACGTGGATTTCTACCAAACGACGTGCTAAGCATGCCGATGCTGCTCTTTTTAGCACCCGCGCACGGATTTGTGCGAAAACGCGTTTTAAGCATGCACATGCATCTTTTGGTAGACGCGGATGAAGTTTTCTGCAAAACCACAAGATGTGCATGCAAATGGTGCTTTTGGCAGAACGCGCACGTGGATTTCTACCAAACGACGTGCTAAGCATGCCGATGCTGCTCTTTTTAGCACCCGCGCACGCATTTGTGCGAAAACGCGTTTTAAGCATGCACATGCATCTTTTGGTAGACGCGGATGAAGTTTTCTGCAAAACCACAAGATGTGCATGCAAATGGTGCTTTTTGCAGAACGCGCGCGTGGATTTCTACCAAACGACGTGCTAAGCATGCCGATGCTGCTCTTTTTAGCACCCGCGCACGCATTTGTGCGAAAACGCGTTTTAAGCATGCACATGCATCTTTTGGTAGACGCGGATGAAGTTTTCTGCAAAACCAAGAGATGTGCATGCAAATGGTGCTTTTTGCAGAACGCGCACGTGGATTTCTACCAAACGACGTGCTAAGCATGCCGATGCTGCTCTTTTTAGCACCCGCGCACGGATTTGTGCGAAAACGCGTTTTAAGCATGCACATGCATCTTTTGGTAGACGCGGATGAAGTTTTCTGCAAAACCACAAGATGTGCATGCAAATGGTGCTTTTGGCAGAACGCGCACGTGGATTTCTACCAACCGACGTGCTAAGCATGCCGATGCTGCTCTTTTTAGCACCCGCGCACGCATTTGTACGAAAACGCGTTTTAAGCATGCACATGCATCTTTTGGTAGACGCGGATGAAGTTTTCTGCAAAACCACAAGATGTGCATGCAAATGGTGCTTTTTGCAGAACGCGCACGTGGATTTCTACCAAACGACGTGCTAAGCATGCCGATGCTGCTATTTTTAGCACCCGCGCACGCATTTGTGCGAAAACGCGTTTTAAGCATGCACATGCATCTTTTGGTAGACGCGGATGAAGTTTTCTGCAAAACCACAAGATGTGCATGCAAATGGTGCTTTTTGCAGAACGCGCACGTGGATTTCTACCAAACGACGTGCTAAGCATGCCGATGCTGCTCTTTTTAGCACCCGCGAGGCATTTGTGCGAAAACGCGTTTTAAGCATGCACATGCATCTTTTGGTAGACGCGGATGATGTTTTCTGCAAAACCACAAGATGTGCATGCAAATGGTGCTTTTTGCAGAACGCGCACGTGGATTTCTACCAAACGACGCGCTAAGCATGCCGATGCTGCTCTTTTTAGCACCCGCGCACGCATTTGTGCGAAAACGCGTTTTAAGCATGCACATGCATCTTTTGGTAGACGCGGATGAAGTTTTCTGCAAAACCACAAGATGTGCATGCAAATGGTGCTTTTTGCAGAACGCGCACGTGGATTTCTACCAAACGACGTGCTAAGCATGCCGATGCTGCTCTTTTTAGCACCCGCGCACGGATTTGTGCGAAAACGCGTTTTAAGCATGCACATGCATCTTTTGGTAGACGCGGATGAAGTTTTCTGCAAAACCACAAGATGTGCATGCAAATGGTGCTTTTGGCAGAACGCGCACGTGGATTTCTACCAAACGACGTGCTAAGCATGCCGATGCTGCTCTTTTTAGCACCCGCGCACGCATTTGTGCGAAAACGCGTTTTAAGCATGCACATGCATCTTTTGGTAGACGCGGATGAAGTTTTCTGCAAAACCACAAGATGTGCATGCAAATGGTGCTTTTTGCAGAACGCGCACGTGGATTTCTACCAAACGACGTGCTAAGCATGCCGATGCT